>NC_091064.1:64233610-64535236 GCF_000393655.2 Nicotiana sylvestris
GGTGGGGCAGGTATTGGAAAGTCACAATATCACTTTCCATGAGGATGAGCTGCCACCTGAAGGGTTGAGTCACAACAAGGCATTGCACATCACCGTGCAATGCGAAGATTATTTATCACTAGAATCCTAATTGATGGAGGTCCAGCCTCAACTTTTGTCCGTTGGTAACACTCAGGATATTAGGAAAGGGGCTGCATGAGATCAAGGACGGGGCCATCAACGTCAAAGCTTTCGACAGTTCCCAAAGGTCCACCATTGAGGAAATCAGTCTGTGTTTGCAAATGGGGCCTGCTTGGTACGATGTTGATTTTCATGTGATAGACGTACCGACATCTTACAATCTGTTACGGGAACGACCATGGATTCATGCCGTTGGGGCCGTCACATAAACACTACATCAGGTAGTGAAGTTTAAGTGGAACCACCAAGAGGTGATCATTCACGGCGATGGTAGCAATCCCATATACAGTCGCCAGACCATCCGAGCAATTGGAGGTCGAAGAAAGATAGACGGGGAGACCTATCACCACATCTAGCGAGTCAACGCCGTTGACAAGGACAAATGGTGGGACAACAAAATTGAAAGCATATTGAACTGGAGAGGATAAGAACCTGGCAAAGGACTTGGCAAGAACCTCCAAGGAATCACTAAGCCTATCAAATTAAAGAAACATGGCACCACCTTCGGTCTGGGATATGAGTACACTTGGGAGGAATTCAACAACTGGTCGCTACCATGGCGCGGTCCTTACTATCCACTGGAGCAGCCAATACCACATTTGGTGCAGACTTTCTAGCCAGCCAATGTTATTTATGGGTCAGAAGAAGCGGAAGCACTGACAGTAGTGAGGAATTTGTTCTTAGAAGACGATGATATGGATTGTTGTGTTGTTTTCGTGGAGGAGGGGGAGGAAGGCCTTCCATACAGGCAGTAAGCAGAGGAGCCCGCCTCAATAACTGGACCATTAGGACAACTAGAGCCCGACGAGCTTCGGGGTAACAAGGCTGAACAAGCATCATGCACTATCTTTTATTTTTACTAGTTGACTTTCCTTTCGCATTTTAAATTTCGCAATAAGATCTTCAATGTTCAAAATAGTCATGAAATTTATAAAAGCATTTCGATTTTCCTTACAAATCTTGCTCTTATTATTTTCTCTCATTACTTTACTGATACAACATTACTATTACTTGTCTTGATGGACCGATGACTGTGACGTGCAACGAGATAATGCAACAAATAGACATAGATTTAGAGGAAAATGATATACCAGAAGAGATTGTTAAAGAAGTCGAGAATTTTGAGAATAGGCCTAAGTCCAACCTGGACGAGACTGAGATTGTTAACTTGGGAGATGCATAAAATGTCAAAGAGACAGGAATTAGCGTTCATTTGTCGCCATCAGAAAAAGGAAGAGTACACAGAATTTCTAAGGGAATATGAGGACATATTCGCCTGGTCGTATGATGACATGACTGGTCTGAATACATCCATTATGGCTCACAAACTGCCAACCGATCCAGCATGGCCTTCGGTAAAGCAAAAGCTCAGAAAGTTTAAGCCTGACATTAGTCTGAAAATCAAGGAGGAAATCGCTAAGCAAGTCAAACCCAAGGTTCCTAGGGTAGTAGAATACCCAACATGGTTAGCCAACATTGTGCCAGTACCAAAGAAGGACGGGAAGGTTAGAGTCTGTGTCGACTACCAGGATCTCAACCGGGCCAGTCCGAAAGACGACTTCCCCTTACCAAACATACACATCTTGATCGACAATTACGCCAAGATTGAGTTGCAGTCATTTGTAGATTGTTTTGCGGGGTATCATCAGATCTGGATGGATGAAGAAGATGATAAGAAAACGGCTTTCATTACGCCGTGGGGGATGTACTGTTACAAGATGATGTCGTTAGGATTAAAGAATGCTGTGGATACCTACATGAGGGCCATGACCACCATTTTCCACGATATGATACACAAAGAGATCGAAGTATATGTAGATGATGTTATCATCAAGTCCAAGAAAGCCACTGATCACATGGAAGATTTGAGGAAGTTCTTCAACAGGTTGCGAAGGTACAACCTAAAACTGAATCTTGCAAAGTGTGCATTTGGGGTTCCTGCCAAAAAACTACTTGGGTTTATTGTGAGTCGCCGAGGAATAGAACTGGATCCATCAAAAGTCAAATCTATTCAAGAATGGCCACTGCCAAAGAACAAGAAGGAGGTAATGAGTTTCTTGGGGAGACTCAACTACATCAGCCAATTCATAGCACAATCTATTGTTATCTGTGAGCCAATCTTCAAGATGTTGAAGAAGGACGACGCTACCAAATGGACTGATGACTGCCAAAAGGCCTTCGACAGAATCAAGGAGTACCTGTCAACACCACCAGTTCTGGTCTCGCCTGAGCCAGGTAGACCTCTATTACTCTACCTTGCGGTACTGGACAAAGCTTTTGGTTGTGTCATAGGGTTACATGATGAGACGGGGAGGAAGGAGCAGGCCGTCTATTACCTTAGCAAGAAGTTCACCCCATACGAGGCCCGATATTCTCTGTTAGAACGCACTTGTTACGCTCTGACTTGGGTAGCTCAGAAGTTGAGGCATTATTTCTGTGCCTATACTACATATCTCATATAAAGGATGGATCCTTTGAAGTACATCTTCCAGAAGCCCATACACACTAGAAAGCTAGCCAAGTGGCAAATCCTGTTGAGTGAATTTGACATTGTTTATGTAACTCAGAAAGCGATCAAAGGATAGGCACTAGCAGATCAGCTTGCTGAAAATCCCGTGGACGGAGAGTACGAACCCCTAAAACGTACTTTCTTGACGAAGAGGATCATTCATAGGAGAAGATATTGTAGAATCCTATGACGGTTGGAGAATGTTTTTCGATAGAGTAGTAAATTTCAAAGGAGTCGGCATAGGAGCGGTCCTAGTATTAGAAACCGGTTAGCATTATCCAGTGTCTGCCAAACTAAGGTTTTCTTGCACCAAAAAACATGGCCAAGTACGAAGCCTACATCTTAGGGCTCAAGATGGTCATTGACATGAACATTCAAAAATTGCTAGTAATTGGGGATTCAAACTTGCTTATACATCAGGTCCGATAAGAATGGGCGACCAAGAACTCCAAAATACTCCCTTATCTACATCATGTACAGGAGTTGAGAAAGAGGTTCACAAAGACAAAATTCTAGCATGTCCCTAGAGTCCAGAATGAATTCGCCGATGCACTGGCTACCCTATCATCCATGATACAACACCCAGACAAGAACTTTATTGATCCTATTCCGGTAAAGATCCATGATCAGCCAGCTTATTGTGTTCATGTTGAGGAAGAAGTAGACGGAAAGCCTTGGTTACATGATATCAAGGAATATTTGACGAAAGGAGAATACCAGAACTTGCAAAACCTACTTAGAAATGCTCATTTCGGAGGTTGTCCAACAATTTCTTTCACAGCGGAGGTATCCTGTATAGGAGGACTCCTGATTTGGGATTACTAAGGTATGTCGACACGAAAGAAGCATCTAAACTGCTAGAAGAAATCCATGCTGGGACCTGCGGTCCACATATGAACGGGTTTGTCTTATCCAAGAAGATACTTCGGGCTAGTTACTTCTGGATGCCTATGGAAACGGACTGCATCTAGTATGCCTGAAAATGCTATTGTTGCCAGATACATGTAGACATGATCAAGGTACCCCCAAATGAGCTTACTGCAACAAGCTCACCATGGCCGTTCACCGCATGGGGAATGGACGTTATTGGACCAATTGAACCCACCGCGTCCAATGGGCACAGATTCATCCTAGTAGCAATCGACTATTTCACCAAATGGGTCGAAGCAGCATCTTACAGAGCAGTGACCAAGAAGGTCGTGACAGACTTTGTCTGCAACCACATTGTTTGCCAATTCGGGGTTCCAGAGTCAATCATCACTAATAATGGCTCCAATCTCAACAGTGACTTGATGAAAGCGATGCGTGAAACTTTCAAGATCAGACACAAGAATTCTACAGCCTACAGGCCTTAGATGAATGGAGTCATATAAGCTGCCAGTAAGAACATTAAGAAGATACTAAGGAAGATGATAGAGAAGCATAAGCAGTGGCACGAGAGAAGCTATCATTTGCTTTACTAGGGTACCGCACCACTGTCCGCACATCAACAGGGGAAACCCCCTATATGCTGGTATATGTCACAGAAGCGGTCATTCCCGCTGTAGTAGAAATCCCTTCCTTGAGGATCATACATGAAGCAGAGCTCGACGATGTAGAATGGGTAAAAAGTCGATATGAGCAGTTAGCCCTCATAGACGGAAAGAGGATGAACGCAGTTTGCCATGGTCAGCTTTATCAAAACAGGATGTCCAGAGCCTTCAACAAAAGAGTCAAGCCGAGACAGTTCACACTAGGGAAGCTGGTGTTAAAGAAAATTTTCCCGCATCAAGATGAAGCCAAAGGGAAGTTCTCTCCCAACTGGAAGGGTCCGTACATGGTTCACCGGGTTCTGACAGGAGGAGCCCTCATACTTGTAGAAATGGACGGAGAAGTCTGGCCAAAGCCAATTAATTCAGATGCAGTCAAGTGTTACTATGTGTAATCTTTATGTCTTCTTATACGATGTAATTTGAACTACGCCTGACCTGATTCCTATTTAAGAGGGGATACGTAGGCAGCCCTATGGGTTCGGTCACAATTCAATAAAATTTCCATTTCCCCCTGCTATTGGAAACTGGGGCCCTCAAAATTCTGAAGTTAATTTCAGCCAATCATCGACAACAGTAAGAAACATCAACCCATTAAACTAGGGCAGAATTTTGAGGAGGACCCTCAAAATTCCGTAGCAAGAGAGGTTGCAATGTCCTGAACCACGTCACAGTTGTCGATTCATCTAAAAGTTGTTTCTTAATCATATACTTATATCGTATTTTTACAAAATCATGCATGTTTATTACTTAAATTACCTTGTTTAGCAACGCTACCAAAATGAAACATACAGTCTCACCAGATCAAAGTCAAGCGGGTCAAGCAGAGCCAGCGGGGATACGAACTAACCTCCCCCGTCTACAAAACTCATGATTTTTTTTGGATGCAGGTACTTGAGTTGCAAAATCATCAAATATGTCATAAACTCATGAGACTCACACTATTCAGAAATACAACTCTTAGAACTGTTGCACGTATTTGCAGTTGCTATCCGCACACAACAGTGTCCTCAGTAGGCACAATGTCCCCAGCAGCCACAATATTGCAATCAACTGTCAGCTAAGAAAACTCTATGTCTTTCATTTCTTGCATAAGGCTACTATTTTGCCTTCCGAGGTTAAGCTCTACCTCCATCTGAATTCTTCCATTGCATAAGGTTACCATTCTGCCTTCCGAGACTAAGCACTGTCTCCATCTGCTTTTCCTACATTGCATAAGGCTACCATTCTGCCTTCCGAGACTAAGCACTGTCTCCATCTGCATTTCCTGTATTGCATAAGGCTACCATTCTACCTTCCGAGGTTAAGCTCTACCTTCATCTGCATTCTTGAATTGCATAAGGCTACCATTCTGCCTTCCGAGGTTAAGCTCTACCTCCACTTGCATGGCTGAAAGATTGCCACCTTATTTACACTCGCATGGATGAAAGATTGCTGCTTACTGCATTTGCATGGCTGAAAGATCGCCACCTACTACAATGCATAGGCTGAAAGATCGCCAAACACTGCATTTCATGGGCTGAAAGATCGCCAAATTGTCCAAAGGCATCATTGTTCGGAGGCACCATTTTCATAGCCCGAGAACACCATGCCATGGCCTGAGGACTCCTTTAATCTTTTGCATATAATTATTCAAAGGCATCATAGTTCATAGGCATCATTCTCATAGCCCGAGAGCATCATTTCATAGCCTGCAAATCCTTTATCTTTATCATATGCTTCACGGCCCAGGACATCATGGTCTGAGGTCGTCATCCTAACTGTCCAAAGACAACATTCACGGTCCAACGGAAACTTGCATCATGTTTAAATTTCCGCACAATATATGCTTGTATTGTTCATTTGCAGGTAAACTGGTGAGAAACGGCCATCTCGGCAGGAGCGATCCCCCTCCAGTTCCCACATCCCTATTAGACCTTAACCATTCAGCCCAACCCGAATATTGCGTCCGTTCTTGAAAGATCTCCATCGGCATACTCCGCCAATGGATCCTGAATTACATATGGCCTAATTCCTGTAAGACCAGGGATATATAGGTAGCTCAGAAGGTAGGGCATGACCAAACTTCTTCAAACCATTTCGTTTGGTAAATATTGGCCATCATATCTTTACTCGATAACTCTTTCATCCTTCCCGGGTAAAGAGGGGCAGCTGTTGATACCCAATTTGTTACAACCCATATCCATACGCTTTAGTTCATGCCATATATTAGTTAACATAAATCCAAGAAGGAATTACCTTTGAGATGATAAGAAGTTAATCCTATTGGTCTTAAGTGATACAAGGGTGTATAAGGGTGATTAACAAGTATTAGAAGTTAAACGAATCAAGGATGTTGTAACTCGTATTTTCAGGTAAACCTAGAGGTTCTTAATACACTCAAGAGGTCATGTATTAAGGTATTTGAATCATATAATATCCGTATCATAAGTCTTGAAGTCAAACGAGTTATGAAACAAAAGTCGACAAACGTTGTCGCAACTTAGGTTCATAATTTTACTTAAACATTAGGTTAAATGTTTCTAAGCTTTTCTCCTAATTTACAAGGAATTACGGGGTGATCTACCCATAAAATTAAAGATCTATGAGTCTATTTTCCAACTCATTAAATAGTTTGTCAATACGATCTTGTAGTATAGAGATATTCATATTTTTGCAAGCGCAGATTGGTAGATGACAAGTAGGTGCATCACCTACTTGCCAAAATGATAGGACAAAATTAAAAGACCTAAGTCGGCCAAGAGAGGACTTTTAAGGGGTTATGAACTCAGTTATTTCATCCATATTTCAGACCCTCAAAACCAAAGTTAACCCCTGCAACTCCTCCCCAAAAATCCCACACAAACCCTAATCGATTTTCCCTCTCTTTCAAGTTCTATTTGAAGGTAAAACCTAGAGTTTGAAGAACCAAGGGAAGGGCTGAGTTATCCAACAAGTAAGGTAAGTTACTACCATCTTTCATACATTTTTCTCTTCTGTGAATTCATGGTAATTCGTTCTATACATGTAAGAACTCACGGGACGGTGATCGGAAGCCGTGAGTTCAAGTTATTCACTTGTAGCGGACTGTTTTGTGGACTATTTTGTGTTGCTATTGGGCTGCGTGTTTTACTAATTTTTTTGTGGAGTTTTGGAGGTGGAAGGGTGTGGAGAAACACCATATATATGTAGGGTTATGGGCTGATAGTTATTCGTAACATTTCCGGGTCGTTTGACACGACTACGGTGGCCGTCGTATGTATGATGTAATTAGGTTGTGCGTGAACTATTTTGAGAGTCCCAATATGTTTATTATTGATGTTGTTTGGGATGTTTGGTGATTGTTTTGAATGGTGTGAAGTCATATATATAGGGGATGTGATGTCCGTTTCAACGTAAAATAGGTTGTGGTCGATACATAATAGTTATGACGCTTAAATGATAACGATAGTATCGTTTCTCCTATTGTAGACAAAGGAGTTGTGATAATTGCATAGCTTGTTATTGGGGAAGTATATACAAGGTATGTGAGGCTATCCCTTTTCTTATTTTGCATGACTCCGACTGTACATAATGTAATGAACGAGCTTCCAAAGATACTCTACTCTTAGAAGCTAGCAGTACTTACATTGCTTTCCCTCTTATGGAACGATTGAGGTTAATGTTGCTTCTCTTATTCTTATGTTATCAATGTTGTTGGGACTTCCTAACTCTTATAAGGTTCGTAATGAAGAGGTGGTCCTAATAACGTGTACAAAGGATACCGACTTTACGTCACTCCGAAAGGTTTAAAATGTGATTCCATGAGTCGAACATGCATTATATATATGTATCTATTTTACTATACCGAGTCGTGCTATAGTCGGCCGGGTACGACACATATTGTGCAACCACTGATCAGTTGGGTTTTACCGAGCTCCACGTGGCCGGGTACGATTCTACCGATCCTTATGACGGCCGGGTACATTTTTACCAAGCTTATTATGGCTGGGTACGATATGATGATGATGATGCCCACAGAAGAATATGTTTTAAAAGTTTATGTATACATACATATGTATCATGCATTTCATGTCAGTAGCGGTCTGAGGTACTCAGATGTTCCAGGTTGTATATTCTCTATCCCTGCTTACATTACTGTTCATATTTATGGTTCCCTGCCTTACATACTCAGTACTTTGTTCG
Source organism: Nicotiana sylvestris (assembly GCF_000393655.2). NCBI lineage: Eukaryota > Viridiplantae > Streptophyta > Magnoliopsida > Solanales > Solanaceae > Nicotiana > Nicotiana sylvestris. The sequence continues at coordinate 64,241,993 of NC_091064.1, forward strand.
TACTGACATCATTTTGTTTGTGGACGCTGCATGTCGTGCTGCAGGCCCTAATAGACAGGCAGGTGCAACTCCCTCACCACAGTAGGTTGTCCAATTCAGCAGTGATTGGCGAGATACCTTCTTCGGACTTGCCGTGGTCTTGGTATGCATTTTTGTTATAGACATTATGGGTATGTCGGGGCCCTGTTCCGGCTATGTTGCAGCACATATGTTCATTTAGAGGCTCATAGACAAGTGTCGACTCATGTATAGTTTGGTATGCCTAGTCGGCTGGTTATTGTTGTATAGTCTTTCATGGTAGCGTGGTAGCTCGTACCTTATATGTAGTTTCTTGATTGTCTGGTCATCCCCTGCTATGTATGTTCATGCCATCATATTTTATTGTTGGTTGTCCATGATCCAGGTCTACCATTTATATTGATCTCGTCAACCCTAAAAGATAATTAAAAAAATGGTCAAATAAAATGTACGTTGATGCTCGGAAAGTATGGTCGGGTGCTAGTCATGACCCTCCAGTTTGGGTCGTGACAAACTTGGTATCAGAGCTAGTCTTTCCTAGGGTTTGTCTATGAGCCGTGTCTAGTAGAGTCTTGATTATGGTTGTGTAGCGCGCCACATTTATAATCAAGAGACTACATGACATCTAGGGTTGTTACCTTCTTCCTGAATCTAGATCGTGCGTAGAGTTGAGTCGTAAGTGTTTGTCTATAATATTCACCTTGTTTTCTTTCAGCTAGTACGAGAGTGCGTGATTTTATTAATTTAGACCCTCCAGTGTTTATCGGATCAGATCCCAAGGAGGACACGCAGACTTTTATTGACCAGTTTCATCGTACACTGCGGATTATGCATGTTAGTGATACAGAGGCAGTAGAGTTGGCTTTTTATCGTCTACGGGATTTAGCGGTTCTCTGGTATGATAGTTGGGAGAGATTCAGGGGTTCGAACGCTCCTCCAGCTATGTGGAAGGAATTTTCTGAGGCCTTTCTTCATCACTACTTGCTAGTTGAGATACGACGAGCTAGAGCTGATAAGTTCTTGAACCTTAGACAAGGTAATATGAGTGTGCGAGAGTACAATATGAAGTTCGATTCTTTAGCAAGGTATGATCCCCATATAGTGGCCGAGATGCGTGATAGGGTGCATTTGTTTGTGAACGGATTGGGGCCACATCTGATAAATGAGTGCACGACAGCCTCCTTGGTGGAGGGCATGGATATTTCCCGTATTCAGGCTTATGCCCAGACCCTAGAGGATCGTAAGCGCCAGCAGAGGGCAGATAGGGAGCAGGATAGGGGCCAACATAAGAGGGCGAGATTTGCAAGGTATTCTAATGACTTCAGAGGCAGCGTCAGGCCCCAGTCTTCGAGGAGTTCGGCGCCACCTGTAGCTATTGCTCCTCCACAGTTTCAGAGGCCTCGATATGATTGATTTACCCATTCTGGTCCGGGTCAGAGTTCGCAGGAATCAGGCTCGCAACATCACAGGGATACTAGTCAGACGAGACCCACAACACCACGTTGTGATCAGTGCGGCAAGGCCCACTTTGGACTGTGCCGTCGAGGTTCTGATGCATGTTATTATTGCGGACAGCCTGGCCATATGATGCGGGATTGTCCTAATAGGAGAGGTGATGGTATGGCTCAGCCGACTGGATCTGTGTCTGCTTCTTCCTCAACAGTTCAACCTCCAGCACGGGGTTTTCAACAGTCGACAAGTCGTGGTAGAGGTAGAGGTGCAATGCCGAGTTTGAGGGGTGGTCAAAATCGAACCTTTGCTCTAGTAGGTCGACAGGATCTCGAGTCGTCTCCAGATGTTGTTACAGGTATATTATCTGTGTTTTCTTATGATGTATGTGTGCGCGCTGATTGATCCGGGATCTACATTATCATCTGTTACACCCTTTGTGGCTAATAAGTTTGGCAGTGACCCTGAATTGATAAGTAAACCCCTTGCGGTATCTACTCCGATAGGAGATTTTGTGATTGCTAGAAGGGTATATAGAGGTTGCACTGTGATGATTTGTAGTCGTCAAACCTCGGCAAATTTATTTGAGTTAGGAATGGTTGATTTTGATGTGATAATGGGAATGGACTGGTTGGCCTCATGCTATACAAATGTTGACTGTCATACGAAGATGGTTAGGTTTCAATTTCCTGGTTAACCCATCATTGAATTGAATGGAAAGGGAATATTGTTACACCAAAAGCTAGGTTTATTTCCTATCTTAAGGAAAGGAAAATGATCTCAAAAGTTACATTTATCATTTCGTTTGCATTAGGGATGCGAAGGCGAAACCGCCTACTTTACAATCAATCCTCGTGGTCAACGAATTCTCAGATGTTTTCCCAGATGAACTCCTAGGCCATCCTCCTGAAAGGGAGATTGAGTTTAGCATTGATGTGTTGCCTGACACTCAACCGATCTCTATCCCTCCATACAGAATGGCCCCGGCAGAGTTGCGAGAGTTGAAGGTGCAATTGAAGGACTTGCTGGATAAGGGCTTCATTAGACCTAGCACTTCACCTTGGGGTGCACCAGTCCTATTCGTACTGAAGAATGACGGGTCGTTACGGATGTGTATCGACTATCGATAGTTGAATAAGTCAACTATAAAGAACAAGTATCCACTTCCAAGAATTGATGACCTATTTGACCAACTCCAGGATGCCAAGTATTTCTCCAAGATTGATTTACGTTCAGGGTATCATCAAGTGAGGGTTAAGGAGAAGGATATTCCAAAGACGGCCTTCCGGACAAGATACATGCACTTTGAGTTCTTGGTGATGTCGTTCGGGCAAACAAATGCCCCAACAGCTTTTATGGATTTCATGAATACTATATTTAGGCCCTATCTTGATGTGTTCGTGGTTGTATTCATTGATGATATTCTAGTATATTCTCCTTTGGAGGCGGAACATGCGGGCCACTTGCGGATAGTATTACAGACGCTTCAGGATCGTAAGTTATATGCTAAGCTCTCCAAATGTGAATTTTGGCTAAACTCAGTAGCGTTCCTTGGCCATGTGATATCTGACGAGGGTATTAGTGTCGACACTCAGAAGATCGATGCAGTAAAGAATTGACCGAGACCTACAACACCATCAGAAGTCCGCAGCTTCCTAGGGCTAGCAGGATATTATAGGCGGTTTGTAGAAGGGTTTCCTCTATATCATCACCATTGATTAAGTTAACACAGAAAGCTACCAAGTTCTAGTGGTCTGACACTTGTGAACGTAGTTTTCAGGAGCTGAAGAATCGATTGACATCCGCACCAGTGCTCACTCTCTCTAAAGGAATAGAAGGTTTTGTGGTATATTGTGATGCCTCAGGTATAGGTTTGGGGTACGTATTGATGCAGCGTGGGAAGGTGATTGCTTATGCATCAAGACAATTGAAGAAGAATGAAAAGAATTATCCAACCTATGATTTGGAATTGGCTGCAGTAATATATGCTTTAAAGATATGGCGGCACTACTTATACGGCGTCCATGTTAACATCTACACAGATCACAAGAATTTACAATACATCTTCAAGCAGAAAGAGTTGAATTTGATGCAGCGTAGGTGGCTTGAATTACTGAAAGACGACGACGCCGAGATATTGTATCATCTTGGTAAAGCCAATGTTGTGGCAGACACTCTCAGCCGTAAATCAATGGGAAGCTTAGTACATATTGAGGCGGGTAGATGGGGGTTGACTAAAGAGCTTCATCAGCTAGTCAATATGAGAATCAGATTGTTAGACTCTAATGATGGAGGTGTTACTGTACAGAATACATCAGAATCATCTTTGGTAGCCGAGGTAAAATCACGGCAATATGAAGATCTTATCTTAGTACGATTAAGAGAGAGCATTCAGCAGTGTAAAAGTATGGCTTTTAAGATCGGAAGAGACGGGGCACTGAAATACCAGGGCCGATTATGTGTGCCTAATGTGGCAGGGTTGCGAGAGAAGATTATGAATGAGATTCATCAATCCCGATATTCCATCCATCCCAGCTCGACAAAGATGTATCATGATGTCAAGGAGCAGTATTGGTGGGATAACATGAAGAAGTTTATTGCAGAATTTGTAGCCAGTGTCCCAATTATCAACAAGTAAAGGTAGAACATCAGAAACCCGATGGATTGCTTCAGAATATAAAGATTCCGACCTAGAAATGGGAGGTGATTAATATGGACTTCATTATTGGATTACCTCGCTCTTATCATAAGTTTGACTCCATCTGGGTGATAATTGATCGACTTAGAAAATGTGCCCATTTTCTGCCAGTTAAGACAACTTACACGGCTGAAGATTATGCGAAGTTGTATATCAAGGAGATTGTTAGGCTTCATGGCGTGCCGGTATCTATTATATCATACCGAGGAACTCAATTTACAGCTAACTTTTGGAGGTCTTTTCAGAAGAGTTTAGGCACATAAGTGAATCTCAGTACTGCATTTCATCCGTAGACTAACGGACAGGCTGAACGTACCATTCAGACACTGGAAGATATGCTACGAGCATGTGTTCTAGATTTTAAGGGAAATTGGGATGACCATCTTCCACTCATTGAATTCGCCTACAATAATAGCTACCATTCCAGTATTAAAATGGCCCCATACGAGGCACTATACGGGAGAAGATGTAGATCACCAGTTGGATGGTTCGAAGTCGGTGAAACAGAATTATATGGGCCAGATTTGATTCACCAAGCTATTGAGAAGGTGAAAGTGATACAGGAGCGATTGAGGACGGCACAAAGCAGGCAAAAATCTTATTCTGATGTCCGACGTCGTGATCTAGAGTTTGAGGTTGGTGATTGGGTTTTCCTGAGGATCTCACCAATGAAGGGTATTATGCATTTTGGGAAGAAAGGTAAGCTGAGTCCAAGGTATATCGGGCCGTATAAAATTCTTCGACGGATTGGACAGGTTGCTTATGAGTTAGAATTGCCATCCGAATTGGAATTTTTCCACCCGGTATTCCATATATCTATGTTGAGGAAATGTATTGGAGACCATTCTTGAGTCGTCTCTATCAAAGATGTACAGGTTATAGAGGACCTATCATATGAAGAAGTGCCAGTGGCTATATTAGATCGACAAGTTCGCAAGCTGAGAACAAAAGATGTAGCTTCCATCAAAGTATTGTGGAGGAACAAGAATATGGAAGAGATAACATGGGAAGCAAAAGAGGAGATGAAATCTAAATACCCGTACCTATTCCAGAATGAAGATAACAAGGATTCTGGTGGAACACATGATACATTGGAAGGTGAAATGGCTCTATGAGGTAAGCAATAAATTGAGAAAACTCTTCCTTAATACAAAATGGCGATATGCAGCTAATGTACATGTCCATAATGCTTTGCATACTCTTGTAAGGCCATACGTTGATTTAACCGCTTGCAAGTTTGTCCTCCATTTATGGGAGAAACTTGGCCGGAATCCACGATGATTTAAACACCCTATAAACCCTTACATTCGAGGACAAATGTTCCTAAGGGGGGAAGGGTGTTACAACCCATATCCACACGCGTTAGTTCATGCCATATATTAGTTAACATAAATCCAAGAAGGAATTACCTTTTAGATGATAAGAAGTTAATCCTATTGGTCTTAAGTGATACAAGGGTGATTAACAAGTATTAGAAGTTAAACGAATCAAGGATGTTGTAACTCATATTTTAAGGTAAACCTAGAGGTTCTTAATACACTCAAGAGGTTATGTATTAAGGTATCTGGATCATATAATATCTGTATCATAAGTCTTGAAGTCAAACGAGTTATGAAACAAAAGTCGACAAACATTGTCGCAACTTAGGTTCATAATTTTACTTAAACAATAGGTTAAATGTTTCTAAGCTTTTCTCCTAATTTACAAGGAATTACGGGGTGATCTACCCATAAAATTAAAGATCTATGAGTCTAGTTTCCAACTCATTAAACTGTTTGTCAATACGATCTCGGAGTATAGAGATATTTATATTTTCGGCAGCCTGCGCAGATTGGTAGATGACAAGTAGGTGCATCACCTACTTGCCAAAATGATAGGACAAAATTAAAAGCCCTAAGTCGGCCAAGAGAGTACTTTTAAGGAGTTATGAACTCAGTTATTTCATCCATATTTCAGACCCTTAAAACCAAAGTTAACCCCTGCAACTCCTCCCCAAGAATCCCACACAAACCCTAATCGATTTTCCCTCTCTTTCAAGTTTTATTTGAAGGTAAAGGGCTGAGTTATCCAACAAGTAAGGTAAGTTACTGCCATCTTTCATACATTTTCTCTACTGTGAATTCATGGTAATTAGTTCTATACATGTAATAACTCACGGGACGGTGATCGAAAGCCGTGAGTTCGAGTTATTCACTTGTAGCAGACTGTTTTGAGGACTGTTTTGTGTTGCTATTGGGCTGCGTGTTTTACTACTTTTTTGTGGAGTTTTGGAGGTGGAAGGGTGTGGAGAAACACCATATATATGTATGGTTGTGGGCTGATAGTTTTCGTAACATTTCTAGGTCGTTTGACACGACTACGGTGGCCGTCATATGTATGATGTAATTAGGTTGTGCGTGAACTATTTTGGGAGGCCCAATATGTTTATTATTGATGTTGTTTGGGATGTTTGGTGATTGTTTTGAATGGTGTGAAGTCATATATATAGGGGAGGTGCTGTCCGTTTCAACGTAAAATAGGTTGTGGTCGATACATAATAGTTATGACGCTTAAATGATAACGATAGTATCGTTTCTCTTATTGTAGACTAAGGAGTTGTGACAATTGCATAGCTTGTGATTGGGGCAGTATATACAAGGTATGTGAGGCTATCCCTTTTCTTATTTTGCATGACTCCGATTGTACATAATGTAATGAATGAGCTTCCAAAGTTACTCTACTCTTAGAAGCTAGCAGTACTTACATTGCTTTCCCTCTTATGGAATGATTGATGTTAATGTTTCTTCTCTTATTCTTATGTTATCAATGTTGTTGGGACTTCCTGACTCATATAAGGTTCATAATGAAGAGTTGGTCCTAATAACGTGTATAGAGGATACCGACCTTACGTCACTCCGAAAGGTTTAGAATGTGATTCCATGAGTCGAGCATGCATTATATATATGTATCTATTTTACTCTACCGAGTCGCACTATAGTCGGCCGGGTACGGCACATATTGTGCAACCACTTATCAGTTGGGTTTTACCGAGCTCCACATGGCCGGGTACGATTCTACAGAGCCTTATGACGGCCGGGTACGTTTTTACCAAGCCTATTATGGCTGGGTACGATATGATGATGATGATGCCCACAGAGGCGTATGTTTTAAAAGTTTATGTATACATACATATGTATGATGCATTTCATGTCAGTAGTGCTCTGAGGTACTCAGATGTTCCAGGTTGTATATTCTCTATCCCTGCTTACATTACAGTTCATATTTATGGTTCCCTGCCTTACATAATCAGTACTTTGTTCGTACTAACATCGTTTTGTTTGTGGTTGCTGCATGTCGTGCTGCAGGCCCTAATAGACAGGCAGGTGCAACTCCCCCACCATAGTAGGTTGTCCTGTTCAGTAGTGATTGGCAATATCCCTTCTCCGGACTTGCCGTGGTCTTGGTATGCATTTTTGTTATAGACATTATGGGTATGTCGGGGCCCTATTCCGGCTATGTTGCAACACTTATGTTCATTTAGAGGCTCATAGACAAGTGTCGACTCATGTATAGTTTGGTATGCCTTGTCGGCTGGTTTTTGTTGTATAGTCTTTCATGGTAGCGTGGTAGCTCATACCTTATATGTAGTTTCTTGATTGTCTGGTCATCCCCTGCTATGTATGTTCATGCCGTCATATTTTATTGCTGGTTGTCCATGATCTAGGTTTACCATTTATATTGATCTCGTCAACCCTAAAAGATAAATAAAAAAAGGTTAGATAAAATGTACGTTGGTGCTCGGCAAGTATGGTCGGGTGCTAGTCATGGCCCTCCAGTTTGGGTCGTGACAAACTTGGTATCAGAGCAAGTCTGTCCTAGGGATTGTCTATGAGCCGTGTCTAGTAGAGTCTTGATTATGGATGTGTAGCGCGCCACATTTATAATCAGGAGGCTACATGACATCTAGGGTTGTTACCTTCTTCCTGAATCTAGATCGTGCGTAGAGTTGAGTCGTAAGTGTTTGTCTATAATATTCACCTTGTTTTCTTTCAGCGATGCCTTCGACTAGGAAGCAAAGAATTAGTAGACGGCTTGATACAGTTGCAGGAGAGGGTACCAATCAGGTGCCCCAAGCTAGAGCAGGCCAAAGTGAGGCTCAGAGTGAAATGCCCTCTCATACCTCATCTACTCCATCTCCTCCAGAGGATATTAGAAGGCACCCAGCGCCTCCAGTTCCTCCGTCTGGCACTCCAGACCAGGATATGCGGAGTGCTTTGCAGTTATTGACTAGCTTGGTAGCTGCTCAGGCTCAGAGGCAGAATACAGGTGCTGCTGAGAAACCAGTTAGTACAAGAGTTCGTGATTTTATTAATTTAGACCCTCCAGTGTTTACCGGATCAGACCCCAAGGAGGACCCACAGACTTTTATTGACCAGGTTCATCGTACACTTCGGGTTATGCATGTTAGTGATACAGAGGCAGTAGAGTTGGCTTCTTATCGGCTACGGGATTTAGCGGTTCTCTGGTATGATAGTTGGGAGAGATCCAGGGGTCCGAACCCTCCTCCAGCTGTGTGGAAGGAATTTTCTGAGGCCTTTCTTCGTCACTACTTGCCAGTTGAGATACGACGAGCTAGAGCTGATAAGTTCTTGAACCTTAGACAAGGTAATATGAGTGTGCGAGAGTATAGTATGCAGTTTGATTCTTTGGCAAGGTATGCTCCCCATATGGTGGCCGAGATGAGTGATAGGGTGCATATGTTCGTGAATGGGTTGGGACCACATCTGATAAATGAGTGTACGACAGCCTCCTTGGTGGAGGGCATGGATATTTCCCGTATTCAAGCTTATGCCCAGACCCTAGAGGATCGTAAGCGCCAGCAGAGGGCAGTTAGGGAGCAGGATAGGGGCCAGCATAAGAGGGCGAGATTTGCAGGGTATTCTGATGACTTCAGAGGCCGCATCAGGCCACAGTTTTCGAGGAGTTCGGCGCCACCTGTAGCTAGTGCTCCTCCACAGTTTCAGAGGCCTCGATATGATCGATCCTATTCTGGTCCAGGTCAGAGTTCGCGGGCATCTGGCTCGCAACATCACAGGGATACTAGTCAGATGAGACCCCCAACACCACATTGTGATCAGTGCGGCAAGGCCCACTTTGGACTGTGTCGTCGAGGTTCTGATGCATGCTATTCGTGCGGGCAGCCTGGCCATATGATGCGGGATTGTCCTAATAGAGGAGGTGATGGTATGGCTCAGCCGACTGGATCTGTGTCTGGTTCTTCCTCATCAGTTCGACCTCCAGCACGGGGTTTTCAGCAGTCGACAGGTCGTGGTAGGGGTAGAGGTGCAGTGCCGAGTTCGAGTGGTGCTCAAAATCGAACCTATGCTCTAGTAGGTCGACAGGATCTCGAGTCGTCTCCAGATGTTGTTACAGGTATTATATCTGTGTTTTCTTATGATGTATATGCGCTGATTGATCCGGGATCTACATTATCATATGTTACACCCTTTGTGGCTAATAAGTTTGGCATTGAACCTGAATTGATAAGTAAACCCCTTGCGGTATCTACTCCGATAGGAGATTCTGTGATTGCTAGAAGGGTATATAGAGGTTGCACTATGATGATTTGTAGTCGTCAAACCTCGGCAAATTTATTTGAGTTAGAAATGGTTGATTTTGATGTGATAATGGGAATGGACTGGTTGGCCTCATGCTATGCAAATGTTGACTGTCGTACGAAGATGGTTAGGTTTCAATTTCCTGGTGAACCCATCATTGAATGGAAAGGGAATATTGCTACACCAAAAGGTAGGTTTATTTCCTATCTTAAGGCAAGGAAAATGATCTCAAAAGGTTACATTTATCATTTCGTTCGCGTTAGGGATGTGGAGGCGAAACCGCCTACTTTACAATCAATCCTCATGGTCAACGAATTCCCAGATGTTTTCCCAGATGAACTCCCAGGCCTTCCTCCTGAAAGGGAGATTGAGTTTAGCATTGATGTGTTGCCTGACGCTCAACCGATCTCTATCCCTCCATACAGAATGGCCCCGGCAGAGTTGCGAGAGTTGAAGGTGCAGTTGAAGGACTTGCTGGATAAGGGCTTCATTAGACCTAGCACTTCACCTTGGGGTGCACCAGTCCTATTCGTGCGGAAGAAAGACGGGTCGTTACGGATGTGTATCGACTATCGACAGTTGAATAAGGCTACTATAAAGAACAAGTATCCACTTCCAAGAATTGATGACCTATTTGAGCAACTCCAGGGTACCAAGTATTTCTCCAAGATTGATTTACGTTCAGGGTATCATCAGGTGAGGATTAAGGAGAATGATATTCGAAAGACGGCCTTCCGGACAAGATACGAGCATTTTGAGTTCTTGGTGATGTCGTTCGGGCTAACAAATGCCCCAACAGCTTTTATGGATCTTATGAATACTATATTTAGGCCCTATCTTGATGTGTTCATGATTGTATTCATTGATGACATTCTAGTATATTCTCGTTCGGAGGTGGAACATGCGGGCCACTTGCGGATAGTATTACAGACGCTTCAGGATCGTAAGTTATACGCTAAGCTCTCCAAATGTGAATTTTGGCTGAACTCAATAGCGTTCCTTGGCCATGTGATATCTGACGAGGGTATTAGTGTCGACACTAAGAAGATCGATGCAGTAAAGAATTGGCCGAGACCTACAACACCATCAGAAGTCCGCAGCTTCCTAGGGCTAGCAGGATATTATAGGCGGTTTGTAGAAGGGTTTTCCTCTATATCATCACCATTGACTAAGTTAACACAGAAAGCTACCAAGTTCTAGTGGTCTGACACTTGTGAACGTAGTTTTCAGGAGCTGAAGAATCGATTGACATCCGCACCAGTGCTCACTCTCCCTGAAGGAACAGAAGGTTTTGTGGTATATTGTGATGCCTCAGGTATAGGGTTGGGTGCGTATTGATGCAGCGTGGGAAGGTGATTGCTTATGCATCAAGACAATTGAAGAAGCATGAAAATAATTATCCAACCCATGATTTGGAATTGGCTGCAGTAATATATGCTTTGAAGATATGGCGGCACTACTTATACGGCGTCCATGTTAACATCTACACAGATCACAAGAGTTTACAATATATCTTCAAGCAGAAAGAGTTGAATTTGAGGCAGCGTAGGTGGCTTGAATTACTGAAAGACTACGACATCGAGATATTGTATCATCCCGGTAAAGCCAATGTTGTGGCAGACGCTCTCAGCCGTAAATCGATGGGAAGCTTAGTACATATTGAGGCAGGTAGATGGGGGTTGACTAAAGAGCTTCATCAGCTAGCCAATATGAGAATCAGATTGTTAGACTCTGATGACGGAGGTGTTACTGTACAGAATACATCAGAATCATCTTTGGTAGCCGAGGTAAAAGCACGGCAATATGAAGATCCTATCTTAGTACGATTAAGAGAGAGCATTCAGCAGTGTAAAAGTATGGCTTTTGAGATCGGAAGAGATGGGGCACTGAGATACCAGGGCCGATTATGTGTGCCTAATGTGGCAGGGTTGCGAGAGAAGATTATGAATGAGATTCATCAATCCCGATATTCCATCCATCCCGGCTCGACAAAGATGTATCATGATGTCAAGGAGCAGTATTGGTGGGATAACATGAAGAAGTCTATTGCAGAATTTGTAGCCCAGTGTCCCAATTGTCAACAAGTAAAGATAGAACATCAGAAACCCGGTGGATTGCTTCAGAATATAGAGATTCCAACCTGGAAATGAGAGGTGATTAATATGGACTTCATTATTGGATTACCTCGCTCTTATCATAAGTTTGACTCCATCTGGGTGATAATTGATCGACTTACAAAATGTGACCATTTTCTGCCAGTTAAGACAACTTACACGGCTGAAGATTATGCGAAGTTGTATATCAAGGAGATTGTTAGGCTTCATGGTGTGCCGGTATCTATTATATCATACCGAGGAGCTCAATTTACAGCTAACTTTTGGAGGTCTTTTTAGAAGGGTTTAGGCACACAAGTGAATCTTAGCACTGCATTTCATCCGCAGACTGACGAACAGGCTGAACATACCAGTCAGACACTAGAAGATATGCTACGAGCATGTGTTCTAGATTTTAAGGGAAATTGGGGTGACCATCTTCCACTCATAGAATTCGCCTACAATAATAACTACCATTCCAGTATTAAAATGGCCCCATATGAGGAACTATATGGGAAAAGATGTAGATCACCAGTTGGATGGTTTGAAGTCAGTGAAACAGAATTATATGGGCCAGATTTGATTCACCAAGCTATTGAGAAGGTGAAAGTGATACAGGAGCGATTGAGGACGGCACAAAGCAGGCAACAATCTTATTCCGATGTCCGACGTCGTGATCTGGAGTTTGAGGTTGGTGATTGGGTTTTCCTGAGGATCTCACCAATGAAGGGTATTATGCGTTTTGGGAAGAAAGGTAAGCTGAGTCCAAGGTATATCGGGCCGTATAAAATTCTTTGACGGATTGGACAGGTTGCTTATGAGTTAGAATTGCCATCCGAATTGGAATTTTTCCACCCGGTATTCCATGTATCTATGTTGAGGAAATGTATTGGAGACCCTTCTCGAGTCGTCCCTATCAACGATGTACAGGTTACAGAGGACCTATCATATGAAGAAGTGCCAGTGGCTATATTAGATCGACAAGTTCGCAAGTTGAGAACAAAAGATGTAGCTTCCATCAAAGTATTGTGGAGGAACAAGAATGTGGAAGAAATAACATGGGAAGCAAAAGAGGAGATGAAATATAAATAACCGTACCTATTCCAGAATGAAGATAACAAGGATTCTGGTGGAACACATGATACATTAGAAGGTGAAATGGCTCTATGAGGTAAGCAATTACTTGAGAAAACTCTTCCTTAATACAAAATGGCGATATGCAGATAATGTACATGTCCATAATGCTTTGCATACTCTTGTAATGCCATACGTTGATTTAACCGCTTGCAAGTTTGTCCTCCATTTATGGGAGAAACTTGGCCGGAATCCACGATGATTTAAACTCCCCATGAACCCTTACATTCGAGGACGAATGTTCCTAAGGGGGAGGGTATTAAACCCATATCCACACGCGTTAGTTCATGCCATATATTATTTAACATAAATCCAAGAAGGAATTACCTTTGAGATGATAAGAAGTTAATCCTATTGGTCTTAAGTGACACAAGGGTGTATAAGGGTGATTAACAAGTATTAGAAGTTAAACGAATCAAGGATGTAGTAACTCGTATTTTCAGGTAAACCTAGAGGTTCTTAATAGACTCAAGAGGTCATGTATTAAGGTATTTGAATCATATAATATCCGTATCATAAGTCTTGAAGTCAAACGAGTTATGAAACAAAAGTCGACAAACGTTGTCGCAACTTAGGTTCATAATTTTACTTAAACATTAGGTTAAATGTTTCTAAGCTTTTCTCCTAATTTACAAGGAATTACGGGGTGATCTACCCATAAAATTAAAGATATATGAGTCTAGTTTCTAACTCATTAAACCTTTTGTCAATACGATCTCAGAGTATAGAGATATTCATATTTTTGCAAGCCTGCGCAGATTGGTAGATGACAAGTAGGTGCATCACCTACTTGCCAAAATGATAGGACAAAATTAAAAGCCCTAAGTCGGCCAAGAGAGGACTTTTAAGGGGTTATGAACTCAGTTATTTCATCCATATTTCAGACCCTCAAAACCAAAGTTAACCCCTGCAACTCCTCCCCAAAAATCCCACACAAACCCTAATCGATTTTCCCTCTCTTTCAAGTTCTATTTGAAGGTAAAACCTAGAGTTTGAAGAACCAAGGGAAGGGATGAGTTATCCAATAAGTAAGGTAAGTTACTGCCATCTTTCATACATTTTTCTCTGCTTTGAATTCATGGTAATTCGTTCTATACATGTAAGAACTCACGGGACGGTGATCGGAAGCCGTGAGTTCGAGTTATTCACTTGTAGCAGACTATTTTGTGTTGCTATTGGGCTGAGTGTTTTACTACTTTTTTGTGGAGTTTTTGAGGTGTAAGGGTGTGGATAAATACCATATATATGTAGGGTTGTGGGCTGATAGTTATTCGTAACATTTCCGGGTCATTTGACACGACTACGGTGGCCGTCGTATGTATGATGTAATTAGGTTGTGCGTGGACTTTTTTGGGAGGCTCAATATGTTTATTATTGATGTTGTTGGGATGTTTGGTCATTGTTTTGAATGGTGTGAAGTCATATATATAGGGGAGGTGCTATCCGTTTCAACGTAAAATAGGTTGTGGTCGATACATAATAGTTATGACGCTTAAATGATAACGATAGTATCGTTTCTCCTATTGTAGACTAAGGAGTTGTGATAATTGCATAGCTTGTGATTGGGGCAGTATATACAAGGTATGTAGGATATCCCTTTTCTTCTTTTGCACGACTCCGATTGTACATAATGTAATGAACGAGCTCCAAAGATACTCTACTCTTAGATTTATGTTAATGTTGCTTCTCTCATTCTTGTGTTATCAATGTTGTTGGTACTTCCTGATTCTTATAAGGTTCATAGTGAAGAGTTAGTCCTAATAACGTGTACAGAGGATACCAACCTTACGTCACTCCGAAAGGTTTAGAATGTGATTCCATGAGTCGAGCATGCATTATATATATGTATCTATTTTACTCTACCGAGCCACGCTATAGTCGGCCGGGTACGGCATATATTGTGCAACCACGGATCAGTTGGGTTTTACCGAGCTCCACGTGGCCGGGTACGATTCTACGGGCCTTATAACGGTCGGGTACGTTTTTACCAAGCCTATTATGGTTGTGTACGATATGATGATGATGATGCCCACAGAGGCATATGTTTTAAAAGTATATGTATACATACATATGTATCATGCATTTCATGTCAGTAGCGCTCTGAGGTACTCAGATGTTCCAGGTTGTATATTCTCTATCCCTGCTTACATTACTGTTCATATTTATGGTTCCCAGCCTTACATACTCAGTACTTTATTCGTACTGACGTCGTTTTGTTTGTGGACGCTGCATATCATGCTCCAGGCTCTAATAGACAGGCATGTGCAACTCCCCCACCACAGTAGGTTGTCCAGTTCAGCAGTGATTGGCGAGATCCCTTATCCGGACTTGCCGTGGTCTTGGTATGCATTTTTGTTATAGACATTATGGGTATGTCGGGGCCCTATTCCGGCTATGTTGCAGCACTTATGTTCATTTAGAGGCTCATAGACAAGTGTTGACTCATGTATAATTTGGTATGCCTTGTCGGCTAATTTTTGTTGTATAGTCTTTCATGGTAGCGTGGTAGCTCGTACCTTATATGTAGTTTCTTGATTGTCTGGTCATCCCCTGCTATGTATGTTCATGCCATCATATTTTATTGCTGGTTGTCCATGATCCAGGTCTACCATTTATATTGATCTCATCAACCCTAAAAGATAATTAAAAAAAAGGTTAGATAAAATGTACGTTGGTGCTCGGCAAGTATGGTCGGGTGCTAGTCATGGCACTCCAGTTTGGGTCGTGACACAATTTTTCCCTGTATTTTTATGAATAAAATACCTTTAAAAATAGCATGTATATGCATATATAGGTATGTCCCAAGGTCCAATTATTTTTCCCTAATTTTTCAAGAATATTTAAATCAATTTACTGCCCTATTTTATCAAGAAAAACCCAATAAATATCTCCAAAATTATCATTTTGGTGATTCATTTATTGGAGTTTCATTTTTTCACAAAAATATGTCTATGATATTTTTTATATATTTTTTTACAAATTTATTTGGTATTTTAAGGATAAAATTGTATAATTGCAATATTAGCCATTTTTAGGTTTAAATTCGTCTCGTGTTTATAAAATAGGGTCTTATATTTTTAAATTGTTAATTTTATATTATAAACTATTTTAGCTCTTTCAATTTGTTTTTTAGAAATTCATTTACTATTTTTATAAATTAAATGGGAAAAAGGGGCTATTTAACTTATAACCAGATTTGGCTTTATAATCTAGCCTAAATTAGACCAGACACTAACCCAAATTAAACCAGCCCAAAAACCCAAGCCCAATCCCTAAATCTACCCAACCCAAACCGGATTAAATCTTGTCCGTTGAACAAAATTGATCAACGGCCCAGATTCACTCTTACCAAATTAAACCCAAATGATCCCCCAAACCCGACTCATTCCTCACTCAACTGACTCTCTTCTCTCTCTCTCTCTCTCTCTCTCTCTCTATCTATCTCTAGTTCTCTCTAGAACCTTCCTCCTTCCCCTCCGCTCCGATGAGCTCCACTCGCCTTCTCCGGCCACCTCCTGGCCTAAATCCATGGTGGTCTAACCACCTACCAGCCTGCTATGGTTCCTACACGCTTGGTTACTAAAGACTCATTACTTGACCACGAAGAAGCTGGGTTCAGACCTTGTTAGATTCGAGTTCCATGGCTATCTCCGGCAAGCCATGTCTTTTCAAGCCTGGCCTCGACTCCTCCTGTTTAGATCAATGACAATCCAAGTCTTTCTCACCGTTTGGGTTCCTCTGAAACCCTAGCTTTTGAGGTTCTCCCGATTTCCTTAGATCTGTTCTAGATCCATGTTTTTCCCTAAAATTTTAAAACGATTTCTTGACATTTCTTTTAAAACTATGCTTTCTAAAACTTTATTTCTTCCGATATAGGATTTTTGAGTTATGTTTCTCTGATTTTCTTTTTTTTTTCTCTTGTATGTTTCTCTATTTTTCTTTTTCTTTGTGTGTTTCTTCCGCTATGTTGCTTCTACTGTGTTCTTTGTGTGTTTCGACTACCTTGTTTTCTCCTACTGTGTTCTTGTTAAGTTTTTTTTTTTCACCATGTTCTTATTTGTTTCTTCTACTAGTTCTTCTATTGGTTTCACATGTTGTTCTTTTACTATGCCTATCATGAGTTCCTACAACTAAAAGATCATGTTAAAGGTCTCAGTTCCTTTCTAAGACCTCTGAACCTGTTTCAATTAGTATCTTTTCCCTTAATCACTTGCCCTTTCATCTCTGCACTCGGTTAATGGCAAGAACCCTAAATTTGGGGGGTTCATCCTAGTTTTGAGACCCTTGGCTATGTGATTTGCTTGCTCTTCATCTTTGAACTTGTTTGATTTCAGAAAACCTAACTCTTCTGGACGTATTTTTTGTTTTCTGAATTTGTTAATTGAGTCTTGAAATCTCTATTTCTTTAAGCGATTATGATTTTTCTACTAAAACGCTTCTAAGGTCCTTATACTGGACCCTTTGTATGCTATTTGATACTATCTCTTCTAACCTATGTGACTACCTACTGATTTTGTAATGGCATGACGTTTTCTTTGCTCTAAATTCAACCTAGCATATTTGTGTGCTCTTTATATGTGCTGAATTTCCCTCTAAAAATGGCTTTCAATTTTGATTGATTTCAGACTTCCCTTGTATAAGTTTGATTGATTTCTTTCCTTATTTGTTGATTTCCCTGCTACTTGATTTGAGTCGAAAACTTTCCTTAGCCCATTCATGAGCCAGTAATTTCAAACCTCTGACCCCTTGATTTACTGTATACTGATTGATCCTTACCTTATTTGTTTTAGCCATGTATTTCAAAATTCTTCCCTTAATTAAAACTCCTATGTATTTACCCCTAATTGCCTACTTTGCACAAGATGTTCATTTTATTTCTTTCCTTAAATAGTTTTACCGTTTGAATCTGAATTTTTTAATTAAAGGAAGTCTTGTATTGATTGATTTTTTAATTAATAACCAGTTCCTTAATTGTTTCTTTACCTTATTTCTTCCTGTTTTTCACACTATAAATATAGACTCTTTCATTGACACAAGGACATCAACCCATCACTCGTAGTCTTTCTGAACTTATACTTACACTCAAAGTATTCTGTCTTGTTGCTTGAACTGTAGCCTATTTACAAACCTACTTACTGCTTTTCTCTATTTACTTCTTTGAAACTGGTGTGTCCTCATTTAAGATTTCAACTTCACAACAATGTGTTTGTTTATTACTATTTGTATCCCTGTATGCTTACTGCTTCTGTATAGTTCAACACTTGCTCTAGCATATTGATTTCTTTCTGCTTACTCTATTATGAATCCCAAAGCCCTGTCCCCCTATGTGTTTAAGCTATGGTTTGAGGCATGGCAATACTGCAAGTTATTGTCCATGAATCAAACTTGATCCCTTGGGATCCTAGCCTCTAAATAGTGTGTTCTGGCGGGTTTGAGAGTATGCTAGCATCCTTCATTGTTGAGCATGCTTGAAGCCTGCCCTTGCCTAAGCAATAGTCTCTTTACAATCTCCCTATTCCCTATTCCCCTATGTGTACTTATTTGTAGCTGTTTCCCTTTCCCCTTTCAGAATTCTGTTTCTACACTTGCACCCTCTCTTAGTCTTTAAGTTTCCCCCCCCCCCTCTTGTGAGCCTTGCCTTGGGACCTTTTGAGCTCCCTCTAAACATGGACACTTGAGGGCTGGCCCTTCCAGACTACACTTGTCCTAATCTAATAATACATTTGGGTATGAGCATTGCTCGGAGTCTCATTGAGGCTATTGGGGAACTTTGACATATTAAAATGGGTGAAAGGCTTTGGATCACGATCTCTTGGAGTTGGTTTACCTCATATTTCAGACATGAAGTCTGAATCAGGCTCTCCTTTGGTTGTACTTTTATATTTTCTAATATATTTTTTTACTTTATTCCGGGCTGTAATAATTTGTAATAAACTCTTGGGGATGGCTAGTGAAAAGGGCAGGTAACTATGTATGCAAAGGGTAGATACCATGCCTATAGGTCATTCTGAATTCTGCATTCTCACGTAGATACTATGCCTATAGATCATTGTAAATTCTATATTCTCACATAGATACCATGTCTATAGGTGTTTTGAATTCTGCACATTCAAATGCATATAGAAAGCATGCCTATAGGGGATTCTGAATGTCCATTTTCACATAGAAATCATGATCATAGGATTACTACATTCGTATAGATATTATGCTCATCCGGATGGTGATTTAGGACATGGGCATGTGCACGGATTTGCATTTGGATGCTCCTAGAAGATTTCGGCACTAATTGGCGAAAGATGCAAATTTGAAGGTTTGCAATGTTCATAAGTTTACTAGGAGTTGAATTTGTAGATATCGGGTTCAAATTGTGGTTCCAGGAATTTAACTAGCTTCATTATGTCATTTGGGACTTGTCTGCAAAATTTGAGTTCGTTCCGAGTTGATTTGATAAGGTTCGACACGAGTTTTGGAAATTGAAAGATCCAAAGTTCCTTAAGTTTGATTGGAGGCGTGATTCATGGTTTTGATGTTGTTACGGGTGATTTGAAACCTCGAGTAGGTCCATGTTATGTTTTTTGACTTTTTGATATATTCAAAAGGGGTCTCGAGGGCTCGAATGAGTTTTAGACGAGGATCAAATCGTTTTCGATCATTTTGGCTATGTTGGTTTGGCAGGGGTTCTAGTGTGAGTGCACCTGCGGAGCCATTGTCACATCATGTATCATTGTTTTGGGCTGATTGGCATGAGATTTGTGACCCGAGAGACTTGAGACATTGATGACTGAGTTAGGGCCTGAGTGTTGGATTGTGAGTGATATAGATGGGATCGGGCTGCACGCCGTAGTAGGCCATGTTGGCTATAAATGTATTAATGTTTTGGGATGCACATCGCAGCAAGTTTTATTGATTCATGATGGTATCGGGATGCATGACCCAACAAGTTTTATTGATTCATGATGGGATTGGGTTGCACGCTGCAGCATGCCATGTTCGCTTATATTAGCGCTTGGGCAGGATCAACCCCTCTAGAGTCTGACATACCAGTATTGAGTGCAAGTACTACATAGTTCTGAGTGATTGAGTGTGCTTAGTGATTGAGCGTGATGAGTGGGAGTGCAAGACAATGAGAATGAGTACTCTGAGAGTGTGAGAACATGAGTCCATCACTGTGATGCATTGCATTTGACATGCATACTTGATATACATGCATAAAAATATATTTCCTCATGCTACACGGTTTTGTGATATTCATGATTTCACATGCACATTGATATGTAGGCCTAGAGATGTACTTTCTTCATGCTATCTGAGATTGAAACATCTTATCTGTTGTTGAAAGTTTTAGGAAAAATCACAAATTTTTGACTTACTCATATTTTGGTGATTTCAGTGAAAGATTTGGGTTTTACTGTTATATTTGAAAAGCATGCCTATTTTCCGTAACTGTGAACGAGCTGAGCATCATATCTCTGAGTTATTTCTTGTACTACCTTTATTATATTGTTATGAGTTAATGTTGGCTATTGGTGTTGGACTCTGACCGTTGTCCAAGCATGTCACTGCTTTCAACCTAAGATTAGGTTTGTTACTTATTGAGTACATGGGGTTGGTTGTATTCATACTATACTTCTGCACATTTGAGCTGATGTTGCTATGTATGACGGAAGTTGGCATTGAGGATGTACCTGCGTTTCGGTTATACCTGCCTCTTGTTCATGGTAACTTTAGATTTATGAAAAATTTATGTACATTTCAGACAGATGATGTATTTATTTCATACTAACTTTGTAAATGCTAAATCTTAGAAGCTCATGATTTGTACTACTAGTCCTTGAGATTTTTTTGTGTAAAAGTTTAGTATATTATCATTATTTCTCTCAGTAAATGTCATTTGAATTGTATTATTGCTAATTGGCTTACCTAGCGGGTTGAGTTAGGTGCCATCACGACTAGTTGGATTTTTGGATCATGACATTTTCATAGATTGACTGCCTTACATTCATTTCCTGTTTTTCCTTCCCTGTTGTTATTATTACTACCGTGTGCAGGTTACTGTAATTGACCCTCCTAAGCCTTGTCACTACTTCGTTGAGGTTAGGCTCGGCACTTACAGAGTACATGGGGTCGATTGTACTTATACTACACTCTGCACTTTTTATGCAGATTTCAGAGTGGGTCTTAGTGGTGTCCATTAGATTTGCTTGGATCCAGTGCTTGACGGAGACTTGAGGTACGGTTGTATGATGTCGGTAGTCCTAAACTCCCCTTCTACATTGCCTTAACTATTTATTTCATTTCAAATATTTATGGTTTCATTCAGACTATTATTTGTAGCAGTCTAGATGCTCATATATTCGTGATACCATTTCTTGGATATGTAATTTGATACCATTGTTTATCGATTTAATTACCCTATTTCAGTTAATTCAGATTATTAGTTTTCATTTGATTTGAATTGTTAAAAATGGTTAAACACTACCTGTAACGTTGGTTTGCCTAGAAAGTGAAATGTTAGACATCATCATGGTCGCCAGCATGGGAATTTCAGGTCGTGACAATTTGGTATCATAGCACTAGTCTCACGAGTCACGAGAAAGCTTATTAGAGTTTGGAGAATCGGTATGGAGGCATCTGTATTTATCTTTGAGAGGCTATGAAGTTTAGGAAAAACTTCACTTCTTTCTTTATCTATCATGTGATATGATTCTATCATTCATAATTGAACCATTCTATTCTTGTTCTCTCGCAGATGGCGAGAACATGCACAACGTTAGCAGCAGGATAGGAGTTGGAGCCCCATGTGTCCGCTACTTCGGGGGGCGTAGTTTGAGGCCAAGGTCGAGTTAGAGGCCGAGGCAGAGCTCAGCCTATAGCTCGAGTAGCAGCACCCATAGTGGAGCCTCAGGTGGATCACGAGAAGGAGGTCCTAGCTCAAATCCTACTCGTCGGGCTAGTTCAGGTCCCAGAGGGTTTCATAGCCACTCCAGTACTTCAGGATGCTCTAGTCCATGTGGGCCTTATGGAGAGTGTGTACCAGACTGGTACATTATTGGTTACATCAGTCGTCTCTCGGACTGAGGGATGAGCATAGACTCCCACTAATCAAACCCTCGAGTGGGCTTTTGTCCTATATCAGACTCCAGCAGCCAGCCAGTTGGGGTGGTTCCGCCGGTTATTGCGGCATAGACCAGTGATAGGCCTGCTATGTCTTTTGAAGCCTTGTTGAGGCTGCATAATTTTACCAAGATCTTTCTTATTCATTTCAGCGGTACATCTTCTAAGGACCCACATGATTACTTGGGCAATTGCCACGAGGTGTTGCGCAACATGGATATAGTTGAGACCAATATGGTCAATTTTGCAATATTCTAGATGACCGGTTCTGCCAAGAGATATTTGAGGGATTATGTGTTGACTAGGCTAGCTGGTTCACCTGTACTCACATAGGATCACTTTTCAGAAATATTTGTAGAGAAGTTCATTCCTTTCTCTCTTAGAGAGGATTACCACAGGCAATTTGAGCGTCTTCAGTAGGGTAGCATGACTATTACCCAGTATGAGACTCGATTTGTGGACCTAGCTCACCATGCCATTGTTTTACTCCCTAATGAGAGGGAGAGAGTGAGGAGATTCATTGATGGGCTTACTTTCAGTATCAGGCTACAAATGGCCAATGAGACTTGAGATGATATTTCTTTCCAGAGGGCCATAGATATAGCTAGACGAACCTAGATGGTTCATGGTTAGGAGAGGGGGCTAGTGTCTGATAAGAGTCCTCGCCATCCCGGTAGTTTCACTAGTGCCTCATTTGGAGGAAGGGGTACTCTTGGTAGAGGATATCCTCCCAGGCCATTTCAGTTGAGCGCTTCAGGCATCTCATAGTTCTTCGGGGAGTCGTGGTCGTTATGTATCTCCTTTTGGGAAGCCAATCTATAGTGCACTATTAGCTTTTATTAGTGCTCCTCCGATCCAGAGCTACTACCATGGTTATCCTTCCCCTTCGGGTCAGTTTCAGCTTCATCAGCCACAACATCAGGATTGGTGCTTTGAGTGTACGAGTACTAGTCACATCAGGAGGTTCTATCTAAGTTTATTGAGCAGCATGCCACAACAGAGTTCTCATGCTATGGTTCAAGCGGTGGTTGCTCCACCACCTGCTTAGCCAGCTAGGAGTAGGGTCAGGCTACCAAAGGTGGGAGGTCATGCCATTAGAGGTGGAGGTCAGGCTATTAGAGGTGAATCCCAGTCCCAATTTTATGCATTCCCAGCTAGACCCGAGGCTGAGTCATTTGACACCATTACCATAGGTATTGTTCCAGTTTTCCATAGAGTCGCTTCAGTTCTATTTGATCTGGGCTATATTTTTTCTTACGTATCATCCTATTTTGCTTCATATCTGGTTGTGCCACGTAATTCTTTGATTTTTCCTATGTACGTGGCCACACCTGTGGGATCTTTTTTTTGCTTTAGATCGTGTCTATTGCTCGTGTGTGATTATTATTGGGAGTCTTAAGACTAGTGTAGATCTCCTACTTCTTGATTTGACAGACTTTGATGTTATCTTGGCTATGGATTGGCTGTCACCTTATCATGTTATATTGGGCTACCATTAAAAGACGATGACCTTAGCCATGCCGGGTTGCCTAGATTAGAGTGGAGAGGGACTCTTGGACATTCTACCAGTCGGGTTATTTCTTATGTCAAGGCTCGATGTTTTAGTTGAGAAGGGATGTCTAGCATATTTCGCTTACGTTCGTGATTCTAGTGCGGAGGTTCCTTTCATGGATTCATTATCGGTTATGGGTGAGTTTCTAGAGGTGTTTCCCTCAGATCTGTCGGGGATGCCACCCGACAGAGATATTGAATTCTCTATTGATTTTCCTTCAGGCACTCATCCCATTTCTATTCCACCATAACATATGGCCACGCCAGAGTTGAAGCAATTAAAAGAGCAATTGCAAGATTTGCTTGATAAAGGATTCATTAGATTAGTGTCTCATCTTGGGGCACCCCAGTGTTGTTTGCGAAGAAGAGAGATGGTTCGATGAGAATGTGTATAGATTATCGATAGTTGAACAAAGTCAGTATCAAGAACAAGTGTGTGTTGAGGATTGATGACTTATTTCATCTGTTTCAGGGTTCCAAGGTGTTTTCGATGATTGATTTGAGCTCTCGCTACCATCAGTTGAAGATTAGGGAATCCGATGTCCTTAAGACGACCTTTCGGACTCAGTTTGGGCATTATGAGTTCCTAGTGATGTCATTTAGGTTGACAAATGCCCCGGTAATATTTATGGATTTTATGAAAAGGGTATTAAAGCCGTATTTGGATTTTTTTGTGATCGTATTCATTGAGGATATCTTGATAAACTCCCGCAGTCAAGAAGAGCATGAGTAGCATCTTCGCATTGTACTTTAGACTCTGAGAGATATTCATTTATATGCCATGTTTTCAAAGTGTTAGTTTTAGTTATTCTCGGTTGCTTTTTGGGATATGTTTTATCGACCGAGGGAATAAAAGTGCATCCTAAGAAGATTGAGGTTATTTAGAATCGCCTAGACCTACTTAACTACATAGGTTCGGAGGTTTCTGGGTTTGGCGGGTTATTATTATCGATTCATGGAGGTTTTTCATCCATAGCTGCTCCATTGACTAGATTGACCTAGAAGGGTGCTCCATTCAGGTGGTCGGACGAGTCTGAGGTGAGTTTTTTGAAGCTCACGACCACCTTGACTACATCGCCAATGTTGGTATTGCCCAAAGGTTAAGTATCCTACATGGTTTATTGTGGTGCATCGCGTATTGGGCTCAGTGCAGTATTGATGCAGGATGGCAGAGTGATTGCGTACGCGTCGCGGTTGTTGAAGGCGCATGAGAAGAATTACCCAGTTCATGACTTATAGTTGGCAGCCATTGTCCATGCACTGAAGATTTGGAGTCTACAGTACTTGTTCAAGTGGAAGGATCTCAACTTGAGGCAGAAGAGGTGGTTGGAGCTATTAAAAGACTATGATATTACCATTTTGAATCATCCTTGGAAGGCCAATGTGGTAGTCGATGCCTTTAGTGGAAAGGCTACGAGTATGGGTAGCCTTGCATATATTCCAATTGGTGAGAGACCACTGGCATCAGATGTTCAGGCTTTGGCCAATCAATTTGTGAGGTTATATGTTTTGGAGCCTAATCGTGTTCTAGCTTGCATGGTCTCTTGGTCTTCTTTATATTAGCACATCAGAGAGCTTCAGTATGATGACCCCTATTTGCTTGTCCTTAGGGACACAGTATGGCACGCTAATGCCAAATATGTTACTATTGGAGATGATAGGATGTTGCGGATGCAGGGTCGTATTTGTGTGCCTAATGTTGATGAGCTTTATGAGTTGATTCTTGAGGAGGCCCACAGTTCCCGGTATTACACTTATCCAGGCGCCACCAAGATGTATAAAAACTTGTGGCAGCATTATTAGTGGAGTAGAATGAATAAGGATATAGTTGCATATGTTGCTCTGTATCTGAATTGTCAGCAAGTAAAATACGAGCATTAGAGGTCTGGTCGGTTGCTTCAGATGCTGGAGGTTCTTGAGTAGAAATAGAGCGTATTACACAAGATTTCGTTATTGGTCTCCCACAGACTCAGAAGAAGTTTGACGCAGTATGGGTTTATTGTGGAAAGGTTAACCAAGTTGCCACATTTTATTCCAGGAGCAGCTACCTATTCTTCAGAGCAGTTTGCTGAGATCTACATCCACGAGATCGTCTGTCTTAACGGTGTGCCATTGTCTATCATTTCGGATTGAGGTACACAGTTTACCTCGTACTTCTAGAGGGCGTATAGCGTGAGCTAGCCACACGGGTTAAGTTGAGTACCGCATTCCACCCCCAGACGGATGGCCAGTCCGAGTGCACCATTCATATATTGGAGGATATGCTTCACACTTGTGTTATGGCCTTCGGGGGTTCTTGGGATCGGTTCTTTCCTTTTGCGGAGTGTGGCTAAACCAACAACTACCAATCGAGTATTCAGATGGGTCCTTATGAGGCATTATACGGAGATGGTGTTGTTCACTTGTTAGTTGGTTTGAACCAGGAGATGCTCGGTTGTTTGGTACCAATTTAGTTCAGGATGCCTTGAAAAAAGTAGAGATGATTCAGGATCGACTTCGCACAACTCAGTATAGGTAGAGGAGTTATGCCGATCTGAGAGTTCGTGGTGTTGCATTCATGATTGGAGAAAGGGTATTGCTCTGGGTTTCACCCATGAAGTGTGTGATGAGGTTCGGAAAGAAGGGCAAGTTGAGACGTATGTATTTCATACCCTTTGAGATTCTTGAGAGAGTGAGTGAGGTGGCCTACATGCTTGCATTGTCACCTAGTTTATCAGTATTCCATCTAGTGTTCCATGTCTCCATGCTCCGGAAGTATCAATGTGATCTGTACTATGTGTTAAATTTCAACTCAGTCCAATTGGACAATGATTTGACTTATGAGGAGGAGCCGGTAGCCATTATAGCCAACAAGTCCAGAAGTTGAGATCCAAGAGCTATTCTTTAGCTTGAGTGTAGTGGAGAGGTAAGACAATCGAGGAAGCCACTTGGGAGTCCGAGTCCGACATGGAGAATAGATACCCACACCTTTTCACCAGTTCAGGTACCTTTCTATATCCGTTCGAGGATGAATGTTTGTTTTAGAGGTGGAGAACGTGAAGACCCAATATTTAATTATGCATTTTAGACTTCAATTTTATGTTCCGATATCTCGATTTGCATGCACAGTCTATGTTTTCTATTGAAACTTTTTTTATGTGAAATTTATCCTGAAAAATGGTTTGAGTTGACTACGCTCAACATTTTGTGTAAACGGACCCGAATCAGTGTTTGACGGTCCTAGTGGGTCTGTAGCGTGATTTGAGGCTTGGGCGTATGCTTAGAATTAAATTATGAAGTCCCTAAATTGATTTAACGTAATTGTTTGAAAACTAGTAATTTGAAGGTTTAAAGAATTCCTAGGTTTGATCATAGGTTGACTTTTTTTCTACCACGTTCGAATTTCAGTTCCAGAACTTAGTATAGGTTAATTTCATTATTTATGAATTGTCTGCAAATTTTGGTGCAAAACAGAGTTAATTTGACGTGATTAAGACGTCATGTTGTAAAGTTCAAAGTTCAAAGGTTTCTTTGAAAAATTTCATTCATTTTGATGTCCAATTCGTATATATATGTGTTATTTTGGTGTTTTCATCAGACAAGCAAATTATTATGATGTTATTAAACTTGTGTGCATGTTTGGTTTGGAGATTGAGGGGCGTGGGTGAGTTTCGAATAGGCTGCTGACTGATTTTTGACTTTGGAGAATAGCTGATGACCCTCCCTTGCTGATGTGGTCTGCAAACCTCGCAATTGCGAAGATAGGGATTGCATTTGTGATGTTTGGCCTGGTCTGTAATGGTCGCATTTACGAACATTTTCTTCGCAATTGGGAAGGTGGCCTGGGAAGTGTAGATACTCGCATTTGCGATCATCTGTTCACTTTTGCAAAGATCCAATGTTCGCATTTGAGAACAATTCGTCGCAATTGCAATAACAGCAGAGATGTGATGAGTTCTACTTTGTGATGATTTCTTCGCATTTGCGGGGTTTGCATTAGCGAACCTCAGGTTGCAATTGCGACTCCTGCGACCGGAGAAAAGTTTAGAGACGGGATTTTTAACCTCATTTTCATATTTTGGAACCATAGGCTTGGTAGGAGGCAATATTTAAGAGGGAATTTAATTTACAAACTCTATGTGAGAGATTCTAATCTATTTCTAATCATAGTCCATCAATCTATCTTAGATTTTAATATCAAAATAATGGGAATCAAAGTGAAATTTTGTGAAACCTTGTCAAGTTTTTGAAAAATAAGAAATTGAGTTTTGAGAGTCGATTTGGACTCGTATTTTCAAACTAATCACATATATGAACTCGTGGGGTCATGGGTAGTCGGAATCTACCATTGAACCCGAGTTTTGATCGGGCGAGCCTTAGGTTGACTTTTATTGACTTTTTGGGAAAAGTGTAAAGATTTTAGCTTTGTCTATTGTAATTGATTTCCCTAGCATTGTTTGGTGATATAAATTAGATTTTGGTTAGATTCGATTTGTTTGGAAACGAATTTTATTGGAAATGTCCTGGTTGAGCTTTGATTTGGTACTGGAGCGGGGTAAGTGTTGGGTCTAACCTTGATTTGAGGGAATTGGAAATCTTTGAACTATATGTTATGTGAATTACGTGTGTAAGAACATATATGAGAGGTGGAGAGTGTATGTATAGCGTCAAAATAATTGCTTCCATGCTTTCTCGTATTTCATGAATTATCTTATTCCAGGCCTTAACTATTACAAGCTCTAATTACTTTCTATGTCGTAATTTGTTACTTGACATTAATTATTCTTGTATTGAATTGTTCGTCCCTTCCATGACTTCGTAGTTAATTGCTTCTTGCCTTAATTGTCTTATTTCCACCCTTAATCGTCGCGTACTTGACTTGTTTTGTTGCTTTTGTATTATTTATAGCATTTCTTTGATTAGTACGTGGTTCCATTATTGCTTTGCTTTGGTATTCTTTAATTGTAGAGATTCTTGTAATTGAGCTATTTGATTGATTACATATATCGAAATTGTTTATGGATTGGGTTGCACGCCACAACGGTTGTGATATAATGGAATAAGGGAGGATTTTGACATTGATTATGATGATATGGTGGGATCGGATTTTGCATCCCAACAATTTTGTATATAATATTTGTTATTGACAAATTATGACAGGGTGAAATAAGGGAGAACTATGATATTGATTCTGATGATATGGTGGGATCGGGTTGCACGTTGCAACGGATTTTATATGTCATTCTTGATATTGATAAATGATGTTATGGTGGAATAAGGGAGGATTAAGTGTGTACGGTGGGATCAGGTTGCACGCCGCAACAAATAGTGTATGTTTGTGTTCGTCGTTGTGTTGGTTTTCAGCATTATTACATGAAATTATGAGATCTGTTATTCTAGGTTCTCTGATTGCGAGGATTGAGTTCATTTTCATAGATTGATTTCCTTACTCTCATTTTCTATTTTTCCTTCCCTGTTCTTATTATTACTACTGCGTACAGATTATTGTAAGCGACCCGCCTTAGCCTCGTTACTTCTTTGTAGAGGTTAGGCTCAGCACTTACAGAGTACATGGGTTCGGTTATACTCATACTACACTCTACACTTTTTGTGCAAATTTCAGAGTGGGTCTTAGCGGCGTCCAATAGATTTTGGCCGGATCAGTGCTTGACGGAGACATACGGTACAACTGCACGGCGTCCGCAGCCCTGAAGTCCCCTTTTACATTACTTTAGTTGTTTATTTCTATTCAGACATTTATGTTTGTCACGCCCCAAAATCGAGGAGCGCGATCGGCGCTCAACCGAGTAAAACCGACTGAGAAAGCCTGTTAGGTTTTATTCTACCCAAACTAATTCATGAATAAAGGGGAGATGAACTCCATTAATCATACTTTGTAAATATTTCATTAATAACTTCCATTTTATTTCCACTAGCAGTTTAAACCATAATGTCCAAAATATTACAATTCTTTTTATAGATATGATGATGAAAAACATATTTTTCCAAATACCAATACTTCTAATTTAATTTTCAATATCAAACACCACCCACAACCTGTATACGGAGCCTCTAAATACAACTAAAGTGTAATATGAAAATGCCGGCAACAAGGCTCCGGCTATACCTCAAAATACAAAGTACATGATAAGCAACGATATAGGACCCTGAAATGAAGTAGGTCTCACCAAGTCAGCTGAAAGGAAGATGCGTCACTAGCTGCGACCAATACTGCCTGCTATGGAACCACCTACATCCATTTAAGAAGTAGCGCCCCGGGCAAAAAGGACGTTAGCGCCGTCGAATAGCACTAGTATGAATGGGTAAAAGTCCTCTTTCAAAATAGAATGCCAATATAAGGAAAGAAAATCATGTAAACACCAAGTAACAATCAATGACATCCAAAGGCCAAGTTAAACATAACAATTTTTAAA
Source organism: Nicotiana sylvestris (assembly GCF_000393655.2). NCBI lineage: Eukaryota > Viridiplantae > Streptophyta > Magnoliopsida > Solanales > Solanaceae > Nicotiana > Nicotiana sylvestris. Next base: position 64,272,060 of record NC_091064.1, read on the forward strand.
TATACGTAAGTTCATATGGTAAAAAAAATGAAACTCGGGATATGAAGACAATACTATTATTGGATAGAAAATATTTAACACCGACTCACCACAATTCACGTTACCACTGTTCACAATATGCATATCATAACCAACTCCCAATTTCAATCACAATTTATGTGCCAATATATACATATACATATTCCACCGTGAATCTTAGCACGGAGTCCGATCTCGACCCGATCGGCTAGGCCGTCTTATTTGAGACGTGTACCTCAATCAAAATTCCATTGTCACTTTCCAGTTTCAATATTCGTACAATACCACAATGTGTGCGGCATAGCGTCCGATCACGGCCCGATCGGCTAGGCTGTGTTACCAAGACGCTTTTCCTTTTCCATCATTCATCCCATTTCAATCTTTATTTCATATACATCAGTTCATTGGCACTTGGGCCCACAATTATCACATCATACTTGGCACTAGGCCACCTTTCATAACTCGAACTCCTTTTCCCCACATTTCACATCAATATCAATTTCAACAACAAGCCATTCAATTCAAGATGTCAAGTACACATGAGAGGAAACATGAATCATAGCATATAGAGTTTTTCAGAAATCATATAGCTCAAGTTCATTTGTAGTGGAACTTTAAACACAAAGGATTCTTCCCGGAGAAAGGGACACACCAAACCACAATAGAAACACACATCAAAGTCATAGCGAGTAATTACACAAGTTATTCTTGAATTACTTTTTTCCAATCACAACAATATACAATTTCATCATCGGAGGATGTAACAACTTGGATCACATTGGATGTACTTATAAGGCAAAACATTATCCCGAACAGCCACTATGGGCATAAATTGAGTACAAATCCTTTAGGCCACTTTATTTTTTTTGATGTCATTTACGGAAAGTAAAGTCAAGCTCATTCATAATCTGTTCACATTTTCTCATGTCATAGGCATCACCAGGCTCAATTTATAACTCAAGTTCTTGGCACGTTGGCCACACTCTATTTTCCAAATTCATTTAATTAATTTCAAACACTTTATAGATTACCAACAACTAGACACAATCAATCAAATGCATTTGGTACACATAAGAGCAATTAGAAGTATCAACCATATCGAGTTTTCTCACACAATTTGGCCTACTAGACTTTATTTGAAACACGACTCAAGCCGTAACATTTTAATATGCAGCTCATACTTAGTATATACATATATATATATATATATATCTTTATTCATAAGGCTCATTTCGGAATAGTCATGTTTATGGATAACTCGAAATATAAGATTTATGAACTTTGAGCCACCATGCTTGAACTTATGAAAACATTTATGGAATTCGATTCTAAGAGAGAGAGTTTAGCCATCACACCTTGTTGAGCTTTTCTTAAGTTACAACAATGGCCCAAGATTTCTAGCGATAATAATCTATAGAAAGATAGCAAAAATTTATTAATAATTAGAAAAACCCCCATAGTGCAACTCTCTTAGGGATTTCATCGAACACCTAACATGTGAAATGGACTTCAAGGTCCTATACTTGAAACCCCTTCTTTCCTCAACTAATTTCAACAAGAAACTACCCAAAAATAGTTGAAAATTTCAAATACTACAACCTAGTGCACATGCGTGGCTTAATTCTAACCCTACCATATCTTTGAACTCTTATCCTCTTGCATGAAAGCTCTAGAGGTAGGACTTACCCGGATGGATGATAATCTAGTGTTGAATTGGCAAATTTTAAGGGAAAAGCTATTTTCGAGTGTTGAATTGGCCTAGTTGACGTAAGTGCCTTGCCTAATATTGTGTGAGGGAACTACCTCTTAGGATTGGTTTTTTTACTCAATTGTGCTTAGTGAAATCCGTGTACGCAAGGTGACAAGTGGCTAAATGGGTCGTACGTTGTATTTTACAAGTTTAGGCTACTTAGACTGTTTTCATGCTTTAATTGAAATGTCATATCATGTTCTAAATTCTCATAGTTAATCTATCCCTACATGCCTTAATTGACATATTTAGCACTTGTTCAACATCTTACTTCATAAATTGCTCTCATGCTTAATTGAATTTGTTAACTCTTTTATTGTTACATGTTGTCTATTCATTGTTAATTATCACTATTTAAAGTTATTGTTCATGTTATCTCTTCCTTTATTGATTTTCACTACTTGAAGTAATTGTGCACGTTATCCCTTTCCTTGTTGATTTCCATTATTTGAAACTCATTGTTAAATGTCATCTCTTTTATTGTGAGTTAGTCTTATCTAATATCGTGGTTATACATTTGAAACTCATTGTTAAATGTTATCTCTTTTATTGTGAGTTAGTATTATCTAATATCGTGGTTATACATTATTTCTCTTATTGTTGAGTTATTTGGTGTTGAAGTTGTGAAAGTTGTTAATACGTTGAAGCAAAGTTGGTTATTGTTTAGACATTTATCTTATTGAGTATTTTACATTCATTGTTGTTGTTGATATTCTTGTATACATTATGGTTGAGCCATGAGCTATTGTTGTTGTTGTTGGCAAGTTATGATATATGGGCACTTGTGGTACACAATTGTTATTGTGATATGATATTGACGCGCATGCGGGGGTATGAGGCTTGGGGTTAATGTGCGTGCGGCATTATATGTTGGGACTTATATGCGTGTTGCATGTAGGGGGACTACGTTAAGCCACACGACATCATAAGGTGGGCTTAAGTTCATGTAGATAATTCAGGAAAACTTGTTTCAAAACCTATTTGAAATGTAAGGCTCACACGACGATATAGGGAAAGATTGTGATTGAAAATTAGAAATACAAATACAAGGTGTACCCTCGGTTGTGATACATTGTTACACGAGGCCGCACCTCGGTTTTGATTTCATTATACACGAGGCAGTACCTCCTTGTGATTCTTGTTGTTTATTTCATGTTGCAAAATTATTTTGGTGGGAATATTTCTTGTTGTTTCGTTCTTTATAGTTTTAGCAGTTGTTGTCCGTTCATGATCATTGTAGCCCTTTAGTTGCTTCTTTTATGCTATCTCCGTTGTTGATTTACGATACCAGTTCATGTTATTATCTTGGTTTCATATCAGTTGATTCTTCACTTTCCATTACATATATGTATTACATTTTTCATACTATTTATTAATATCCTAGTAGGTTTCTTGACATGGCCTCGTCACTACTCTAATAAGGTTAGGATTTATACTCACTTGGTACCATTGTGGTGGACTCATACTGCGCTTCTGCATATTTTTGTGCAGATCCAGGTACGTATGCTTGTGCCGATCGTTACAGATTAACTTCTAGGTGATTTTATCGAAGACTTCAAGGTATGCCTGGTCAGTGTCTGCAGGCCTTGGAATAACCTTCAACTATTCTCATTTACTGTTATATTTTCTCTCGGACAGTGATGTAGTAGTTACTCTAGTTATACTCTATAAAGCTTATGACTCAGTTCCACCTATTTTGGGGAGCGTACTATTGAGATAATGTTTTGTATCAGAAGGTTTTATCAGTTATTCAGCTTCATTTCTAGCATTTGATAATTGTTCTATAAAGTTATTACTATTTGTTAGCCTTACTTAGTCGTAGAGACTAGGTGCCATCACGACATCCAATAGAGGGAAATTGGAGTCCTTCCAAGTTGGTATCAGTGCTCTAGGTTCAAATGTGTTACGAGTCATAAGTAGGTTTAGTAGAGTCTTGTGGATCGGCACAGAGACATGTGTACTTATCTTCAAAAGGCTACGAAAATGTTAGAAAAAATTCACTTATTTGATTCCTTATCGTGAGAATTGGTTGATTTGGAAAAATAAATCTTTGACTGCCTATTCTCTCAAAGATGGGGGGGACACATACTATTGGATCTGATGATCAGACACTTGCGCCTCCTTTTAGAGCAATAGAGGCCCGACCAGGGCAAAGGCTGCGGAGAGGCATGTGGTGCAACCAAAGCGCCTTCCCGGGCTGCATGGAGTAGACACCAGTAGTTGCAGTCGGTGGACAGGCACCTGAGGCGCCTATTGCCACCTAGCACTTTAGGAGACCCTCACATAGTTCCTGAGCATGTTCGGCACCTTAACTCTGGCATGGTTTATCCAACTTACACCAGCCACATCTCAGGCGGGGAGAGGAGTATTGACTCCTATAGCCCATACTCCAAAGCAGCGGGTCCAGGTTGATAAGGTCCCAGAGGTTATATCGGTGCAACCTATTGTTTCGATTTAGCCCGTGGTTAGGGCAACAACATCTGAGGAGGAGCAGCTTAGGCTCCAGAGGTTCAAGAAGTATCACCCCCTACTTTTGGTGGATTGGCTTTAGAGGATGCACATGGTTTTCTTGAGGAGTGCTACTGTATTCTGCGCACTATGGGTATTGTGAAGACGAGTGGGGTTGTTTTTACTACATTTCAGCTAAACGGAGTAACATATCTATCACGCCCCAAACATGGGGAGGCGTGGCTGGCACCCGGTGCCGTACTGGCCAGAACGAACCATTCTCTAACTCGTTTTTTGGTAACTATCAGGGTCCGACATGGCCACAACTCGTATATAACTGTAAGTGGAAAAACATTGTATCATTGAACCATCTTTCTTAAAACATGAATAGATTTGGGATGTAAAGGCCTCTAACATACTATACAAAATGAATCTCTGTCTACAAAGCCTCTAAGATTATTCGTCATCAAATAGGATAGGATACTGGCCTACCCAGAAGTTTGTAGCAAAATTCTGACACGATAACTTATAGACTTGACCGCACTCCAAATGAGGTGGAGTCTTACCGATCATTCGCTGAATGTTGACCTCATCTACTATGAAGACTCATCAAAATGATTATCTATATCTACAGGCTTTAATGCAGCGTCCCCAACAAAAGGACGTCAGTATGAATAATGTATCAAGTATATAAGGCCAAACTGAAACATAATAGTAAGTCAATTTTAATTAAAGACATATAAGAATCAACCTGAATCTCTGAAATGCCACTGTATATGCATAATTATCATACTTACATATATAATCCTCTCTTTGAGACTATTTCTATTATCCATATCATATGATGCATGACTGCCCAACTAATAAGTGGTAACTACCCGACCAGCCGTAGCTCGGTAGTAAATGCATAACTGCCCAACCCGTGGTAAATAATGATGTGTAACTGCCCAATCGGTGGTAACTGCCCGACCGGCCGTAGCCTGGTGGTAAATGCATGATTACCCGACCGACCGTAGCTCGGTGGTAAATGAAGATGCATGTCTATCCAACCGGCCATAACACGATGGTAAATGAATATGCATGTATTACTATATTCTAAACATTAACATCTTTATCATATGCCTCAATAGAGACGTAGGAACATACATAGACATGCTTGAATATCATTATATAGGAATGAATAACATAGACATCCTTAACTTCTAAGAGTAGAACCACTTATGGATTAGCATTACGTTTACATATCGTTACTTGGATCATGTCAAAAGAAGTAAGGAATAGCCTTAACATACCTGAGCCGATTCTCTTGAGAATACCTCTAACACATGTCAATTGTGACAAATCATGTAATGGCGGACCAAAGTAAGGAAAAATCCGTATGATATTCTTAAGAAAGATTGCACAGTACTCCCTTAGAGTCGCAATTCTCACGTTTTTAAGTAGTCTTGTATGAACTTTGTAGAAAATTACATTGCTAAGAGATAGAATAAATTTGTTGAAGCATTCTTTGACATGTAGAGATTCAGAAACTAGTTAAAGAAGTTCTCTTAACCTTTTGGGAGTGGACCCCATTTTAGTGATGACTTAGCCAAACTTTTCTCTACATTTGCCATCTCTGTTACATGAATAAAGAGTCACTAATTGACTAAAGACTATTCTGCCACGTTAAGGTCCCATAATCTTATCCAAAGATTTTAACTAATTATCCACCAATTTCTTAATCAACTTGTTAATCTTTCATTAACTAATAATTAACTAGTTACCCACATAATTACGATTTATGTCAAATTACTTATAATACTGCTCACTTTTAACACACTTTATACATCTTTCTATTATGGTCATGTGGTACTTTGTATGGCATTAGTCTATAAATATCGGATATTATAGCTTGGACCGTATTTTATCCTAAATTGTTAAACATTGACGAAACTCATTTTCATCGATTCTCTTACCTTCCCACCTTCATGAATTTACTTATCACCTGCTTGAAATAGCATAATACTTATAATCTTCAAATAGTCTTGTCCTTGAACTGATGTCAATTATCTTACGACAAATTCATCGTACAACACTACAAAGTGTAACATCATCGTAATATAATACCGCATAACATCATCGTAATATGATACTGTGGAGCGTAACATCATCATAATACTAAGGGCGTAACATCATTCCCCCCTTTTGGAACATTCGTCCTCGAATGTTGACCGACGCACTTATAATTTTCATAACCTATATCTTCCGAATACTTTAGTACTCACCTTGCCATCCAGGCAATTGTTCTGTGAATAATTCCAAAGGCCAGAGCATTCCCCCCTTTATACCTCTTTCTCACACCACGACTTATGGTCGGAATCCTTCCAATCTCGTAACTGTCTCTGACCTTGTAAATGCGCCTATGCGACTTTTCTCTCCTTTTTAAACTAAACTAAAATGCAACCTCTATATGAAGTGTGGACTATTCACAAAGTTTTGTACTTGAGTATCTTGTATTTTATTCACCTTTACCTTACTTACCTTTTAATCTCGCTTCATATCTTCGGTCGCTTTCATAACCTCCCTTTCACATAAATCGAAATTACATTTACACCTTAAAGCTCTATTGTGATAGCACCTTTGGTGCATACAAAATTTGGTGGAAGCTTCATACTAACTTCTTATGACTCATATCTATGGCACGATCTAGAAATAAAAGAAGGGTAACATTTTCTAAATGTCATATAGCCTCTCAATTATAAATGTGGTGTGTAACACACCCATAGGCACGTCTTTGTAGACTTCATAGGACATGACCTGCTCTGATACCACTTCGTCACGCTCCAAACCTAGGGAGGTGTGGATGTCACCTGGTGCTGTACTAGCCCGAGCGAACCACTCTGTAACTCTTTTTTTGTAACTATCATGGGCCAACATGGCCACAAATCATAATGTATAGCTATAAGTAGGAAAACACTATATCAATGAACCATCTTTCTTAAAACATGAACACATATGGGCCGGCAAGGCCTCTGACATACTGTACAAAATGAACCTCTGTCTATAAAACCTCTAAGATTATTCGGTATCAAATGGCATAGGGTACCGGCCTACCCATAGGTTTGTAGAAAAATTCTAGACATGATGACTTATTGACTCGACTACACTCCGAATTAGGTGGAGTCTTACCGATCATTCGCTAAATGCTGACTTTGTCTACTATGAGGGCTCGTCAAACTAATTATTTATACCTGTAGGCATGAATGCAGCGTGACCAACAAAAGAACCTTAGTATAAATAATATACCGAGTATGTAAGGTGGAGCTAAAATATAATAATAAGTCAACATTAATTAAAGACATAATCAACCTGAATCTCTAAAGTGCCTCTGTATATACATAATTATCATACTTACATATATAATGCTTCTGTTTGAGACTATTTCTATTATTCATACCACATGATGCATGACTGCCCAACTGATCTGTGGTAAGTGCCCGACCGACAGCAGCTTAGTGGTAAATAAAGATGCATTTCTGCCTAACCGGTCGTAGCACGGTGTTAAATAAAGATTCATGTCTACCCAACCGGCCGTAACACAGTGGTAAATGGAGATGCATGTGTGTCCAACCGGCCATAGCACGGTGATAAATGAATATGCATGAAGATGCATGAAGCACTATATTATAAGCATTAACATCTTTATCATATGCCTCAATAGAGACTTAGTAATATACTTAGACATGCTTGAATATCATTTTATAGGATTAAATAGCATAGACATCCTTAACTGCTAAGAGCAGAATCCCTTATGGAATAGCATTACGTTTATGTATCGTTACTTGTATTATGCCAAAAGAAAGAAGGATTAACCTTAACATACCTGAGCCGATTCTATTGAGAATCCCTCTAACACATATCAATTGCGACAAATCACGTAACAACGAATCGAAGTAGAGAAAAATTCGTACGATATTCTTGAGAAAGATTGCACCGTACTCCCTTAGAATCGCAAATCTCGTGTTGCTATGAAGTTTTGTATGAACTTTGTAGCAAATTACGTTTCTAAGACTTTGAATAAATTTTTTAAAGTATTCTTTGATATGTAGAGATTCAAAAATGAATTAAAGAGGTTTTCTTAACCTCTTGGGAGTAGGACCCACTTTAGTGATGACTTAGCCACACTTTTCTCTACATTTTCCACATTTGTTACATGAGTAAAGAGTCACTAATTGACTAAAGACATTGCTGCCACGTTAAGGTCCCATAGGCTTATCCAAAGATTTTAACTAATTATCCACCAATTTCTTAATTAACTTGTTAATCATTCATTAACCTATAATTAACTAGTTACACACATAATTAAGAATTATCTCAAATTTCTTATAATACTAATCACTTCTAACACACTTTATACATCTTTCTATTGTGGTTATGTGGTACCTTGTATGGCACTAGTCCATAAATATCGTGTATTAAAGCTCAGACAGTATTTTATCCCAAATTGTCAAACTTTGATGAAACTCATTTTCTTCTATTCGCTTACCCTCTCACCTTCATGAATTTACTTATCACTTGCTAGAAATAGCATAATACTTATAATCTCCAAATAACCTTGTCCTTGAACTGATGTCAATTATCTTACGACAAATTCATCATACAATACTACATGGTGTAACATCATCATAATATAATACTGCAGAGCATAACATCATTGTAATATAATGCTATGGAGCATAACATCATCGTAATACGGTGGGGCATCACAATATCAGTAATGGCGAGCGTACGAGGTGGGTAGCCAAGCAGAGGCAACTTCACTTACATGGGATTTGTTTTCGTAGTTTTTCTTGAGAGAGTTTGTTCCTCAAACACTTCGGGATGCGTGGCGCAAGGAGTTTGAGAAGCTGCGCCAGGATATTATGACAATGTTGACGTATGCTATCTGATTCAGTGAATTGACCAGGTATGCACATTCTTTGGTTTCTACAGTTAGAGAGCGAGTCTGTAGATTTATCGAGGGGCTAAACTATGGTATTAGGTATAGTATGGCTCGAGAGTTAGAAGAAAATATCCCATATCAATAGGTGGTAGAGATTTCACGGAGGTTAGAGGGTATGCGGGGATGTAAGAGAGATGATAGGAAGGCCAAGAGGCCTCGTGGTATAGGAGGCTTTTATGGTGGTCACGCAGTAGCTACCACCCGTCATAGTAGGGGCTTTGTGAGCTATCCAGTTCATTCAGCACTTCCATCTTCAAGTGGTGCTCCGGTTGTTCTGAGGTCTCAGGTTGCACATTTTGCTCAGCTACTTTCTGGTGCACCTCCTGCACGGGGTGCTTTCAGCGATCGGTCTAGCAAACTGGGCCCGAGCTAGTCCCAGGTGCCACAGCCACCGAGAGCTTGCTTTGGGTGTGGCTATACCAGCCACATGGTCAGATTCTTCCCCAGATTCAAGAGGGGTGTACCTTCCTAGACTACTCAGGCTCCACGGATTCAGTCAGGCCCACAGACTTCCTAGGCCATGGTTGCTGCCCCAATTTCCATTCTGCCCACTCAACCAGCTAGGGGTGGGGGATGGGCGGGTAGAGGTCACCCTAAAAGGGGATGCCGGGCTAGATTCTATGCTTTTTCGGGTAGGACGGAGGCAGTTGCTTCAAACTCAGTCATTACAGGTATGTATTCGGTTCTCCATAGAGATTCATCAGTCTTATTTGATCCGGGATCCACTTATCTATATGTGTTATCTTACTTTGCTCTGTATTTTGATATATCTTGTGATTTCTTGAGTTCTCCTATTTTTGTATCCACGCCTGTGGGAGATTCTATTATTGCGGATCGTGTGTATTGATTTGTGATCAAGTTATCATCTACCAAAGATTCGGGATTTGGATATTTTGAAGACTACATTTAGGACTCGGTACGGTCACTACAAGTTCTTTGTGATGTCATTTGGGCTGACCAACGCCCTAGCAACATTTATTCACTTGATGAACATTGCCTAGCCCTATCTTGATTTATTTGTCATTGTGTTTATTGATGACATATTTGTGTATTCCTGCAGTCGGGAAGATCATTAGCAACACTTGAGGATTGTGCTCCAGACCTTGAGAGCGAACAGGTTGTATGCAAAGTTCTCAAAGTGTGAATTCTAGCTTAATTCAGTGGCGTTTTGGGGTCATGTGGTGTTGAGTAAGGGGATCAAGGTAGATCTGAAGAAAATTAAAGTAGTGCAGAGTTGGCCCAGTCCGTCTTCAGCTATTGAGATCAAGAGTTTCCTTTGTTTGGTCGGGAATTATTATCGTTTCATACAGGGTTTCTCATCTATCGCTGCACCTATGACTAGATTGGCCTAGAAGGGTGCTCTATTCAAATGAACCGAGGAGTGTGAGGCAAGCTTTCAAAAGCTCAAGGCTGTTTTGACTACAACCCTGGTATTGGTGTTTCTTATGGGCTCGGGGGTCTTATATTGTGTATTGTGATGTGTCACGTGTTATTTTTGGCGTGATGTTGATGCAAGATGGTAGGGCCAGTTATGGATGCCCAATGTGGGTGGTTTGCATGAGTTGATTCTTCATGAGGACCATAGTTCATAGTACTCCATTCATCCGGGTGCTACTAATATGTATCGGGACTTTTGGCAGCGGTATTGGCGGAGGAGGATGAAGAATGATATAGTGGAGTATGTAACTCGGTGCATAAATGGTCAGCATGTGAAGTATTAGCATCAACGACCGGGTGGTTTCCTTCAGCATGTTCAGATTCCTAGGTGAAAATAGGAGTGTGTTACCACGGAATTCTCGTTGTTGGACTCCCACTAATTCAAAAGAAATTTGACGCATTATGGGTGATTGTGGACCGGTTGACCAAGTCAACTAATTTCATTCCGGTAGTGACTACTTATTCTTTAGAGCAGCTAGCTCAAGTTTATATTCGCGCGATTGTTTGACTTCATGGAGTACCAGTATCTATCATCTCTGATCAGGATACATAGTTCACATTGCATTTTTCGAAGGTTGTACAACATGAGCTAGGCACACAGGTTGAGTTGAGTACAGCAGTTCACCCACAGACAGATGGACAGTCTGAGCGCACTATTCAGATATTGGAGGATATGCTTCGCACTTGTGTTATAGAATTTGGGGGTGCTTTGGACAAGGTATTTCCACATGTAGAGTTTGCCTACAGCAACAGCTACCAGTCGAGTATTGAGATGGCTCTGTATAAGGCTCTATATTGGAGACGGTGTCATTCTTAGGTTGGGTGGTTTGTGCTGGGGGAGGCTAAGTTATTAGACACGGATCTTGTTCGAGATGCTTTGGAAAAGGTAAAGATGACCCAAGATCAGCTTCGTATGCAGATTGGAGGGTTCACTTTGTTGCATTCATGGTTGGAGAGCTAGTCTTGCTCCTGTTTTTACTCATGAAGGGTGTGATGATGTTCGGGAAGAAGGGCAAATTGAGCCCTAGTTATATCAGACCTATTGAGATCCTTGAGAGGATTGGAGAGGTGGCCTACAAGCTTGCCTGCCCACCTAGTTTATCTGTGGTCCATCCGGTATTCCATGTCTATATGCTCCAGAAGTATTATGGTTATCCCTTTCATGTTCTATACTTCAGTACAATCCAATTGGATGAGGATTTGACTTATATTGAGGAGCCTGTGGCTATCTTAGACCGACAGGTCCGAAAGTTGAGATCAAAGTTAAGGTTCAATGGACGGTTCATCTGGTCAAGGAGGCTACATGGGAGACCGAGCAAGATATGCGGAGTCGTTATCCTCATATATTTACCACTTCAAGTATGTCCTTATGCACGTTCGAGGACGAACATTTGTTCTAAGAAGGGGAGAAGGTAATGACCCGATCGGTTGTTTTATGTAATTGTGCCCCGTTTCTCCTTTTCATGCTTCACACATATGTGTTTATGATTTTATGACTTGCGGGTTTGGTTAGTTTCGTTTTGGGAAGCTTTCGGGTTGATTTCGACCATTGATTCTTAACTTAAGAGGTTAAATTTGGAAATATTAATCAAACTTTGACATTTCTAAAAATGACCCCGAAACTGTGATTTTATGACTCAGATAGCTCTGTATTGTGATTTCGGACCTAGTCGCATGCCCAAAATTGATTTATGAAGTTTGTAGGTTGATTTATGTTGATTTGCCAAAATTTTGCCATTTAAAGTTAAAACGTTTGACTGTAGGTTGACATTTAGCTATCGAGCTCTGAATTTTATTTTGGGACTTGTAATAGGTCCATTATGGTATTTAGAACTTGTCTGCAAAATTTGGTGTCGTTTGGAGTTAATTTGATTGGATTTGGACATTTAATTTCAATTCTACAATTTCTTGAAAATTTTCTTGAATTTCATGCAGAGTTCGATTAGTAATTTTATATGTTATTTGTTTGTTTTGATCGCGCAAGTGATCTCGAATGATATTTTTAGACTTGTTTGGATATTTGGTTTGGAGCCCTGAGGGCTCGAATAAGTTTCATACATTTTCTGGAGTGGTTTGGGATGAAAATTGCAAAATTTTATATCTGGATTGCATTTGCGAAGGGGATAGGTAAGTGGCAATTGTTGCAAATGCAACCGCCCCTTCGCATTTACGAAACCAGCACAAATTGGAAAGTATTCGCAATTGCGAACAATTGCTCGCTTTTGCGATGTTCCCTAGTTCCTAATTGCGAAGACTCTATCGCAATTGCGATGTGTGCTGAGTCTGTTAGGGTTTGCAAATGCAATCCCTAGTCCGCAAGTGTGAGGGTTTGCAAATACGAAAGATGTGTTGTAAAAGCAACATCTATAGCTGGTTAAAGGGCTGGGAGACGGGATTTTGGAACTCATTCTCACATTTTTGAAACTTAGACTCGGTAGGAGGCGATTTGGAGAATAGATTTTCACCTACAAACCTTGGATAAATGAATCTAATCTATTTCTAATCATATCCCATATACTTATCTTAGATTTTAAAATCAAACTCATGTGAATCAAAGTGAAAATTTGTGAAACTTTGTCAAGTTTTTGAAAAATAAAAAATTGAGTTTTGAGAGTTGATTTGGACTCAGATTTTGAAACTAATCACATATATAAACTCGTAGGGTCATGGGTAGACAAAATCTACCATTAGTACCGTGTTTTGACCGAGCAGCCTCCGGTTTGACTTTCGTTGTCTTTTTTAGAAAAGTGTAAAGATCTTAACTTTATCTATTGATATTGAATTACCTAGCATGGTTTGATGATATTGAATCGATTTTAGTTAGATTTGAGCCGTATGGAGGGAAATTTTATGGGAAAAGCTATTTTCGAGTGTTGAATTGGCCTAGTTGAGGTAACTGCCTTGCCTAACTTCATGTGGGGAACTACCTCTTAGGATTGGTATTGCTTGAGTCAATTGTGCTAAATGAAATCTATGTGCGCAAGGTGACGCGTGGGAACACGGGTTGTACGTGGTATTTGACCGATTTAAACTTCTTAGACTATTTTCATGCTTTAATGAAACACCATATCATGTTCTAAATTCTCATGGTCAATCCACAATGTTTAAGTGTGATTCGGACATTCTTTTGAAAGAATTAAGATTAAATAAATTAAGAGAAATTTTGTTCGGTTTGAGTTTCGTTTCTTTGTTGAGTTGTTCCTGTAGATATTTTGAGGCTTTGAATAAGTTTGGATCATGTATGGTGCGACTGGATGGGGTCACAAGGGGCTCAATTTTATTTTTGTTCATTGGTTGAGAAACTAGTTAAGTTAAGAATTAGGAATTTGACCGGGGTCAATATCAGGTCAAGATTATCTCTTTTCGGTGTTTTGAGAGCGAGATCATACTCGTTAGTGTATTTTATGATTGAAATGCATAATGTTTTGTGTCGAGGAGGTTCCGAATGAGTTTTGGGTGCAAAACTAATTATTTTCTTATTGCTGTTTTTTTTGTTGTGTAAATAATTACAAAATACCATTTATGGACTAAATTTTCAGACTTCCTTTAAAACTTTAAAACATCATATCCCCCTCATTCTAAGTCCAAAATAGATGATTCAAAATGTTATTTTGGGTTTAATCTTGCAACTATCATGTTTGTATTATTAAATATGATTTTTGGGATCATCTAGGATTTGATCGGGCTGGGACACCTACTGCATTTTTAAATGTTTCGGAATTTAGAAACTTTTTCTCACAAGGTTTTAGAGCATGGTTTTGGGAAATTTTGGAGGGTATTTTCACTGCTTAGATTGGGGTAAGTATTTCTAACTTGCATTTGTTTCAATTCTGATAATTCCAATCTTGAATTTAGCTATTGATTAATGAATTGAATTGAACAAATTTGGGATTTTTGTAAAGACCTTTCGAAATCATAATATTATTATTTGAAGTCCGATTTGAGGTCGGAATTAGATGAAATTGGTATGGTTGGACTCACATCGGAATAGGAGCTTCGAATTTATGAGTTTTGTCGGATTCCGTTGTGCAAGCCTGGGGTTGACTCTTTGAGTTGACTTTTTTTATTTTAGTTAAAAATAGAAGCTTTATTGTTTGGAATCGTTTCCTATGCCTTTTATTTATGATATTAAGATATTTTGGCTAGGTTCGAGCCATCCGAATGTTCTTTCACACGGAAAGGGCTTCTTAGAGTATTGATTTAGTTTCTTTGAGGTATGTATCTTGCCTAACTTTATGTGAGGGGACTTCTCCATAAGATTTGGTCTGCTTGAACTATTTGAATTATGTGTAAGATGTGTGTAAGACGTGTACATGAGGTGACGAGCGTGTATATGAGCTTATATGTGGTATTTGACCGGTTTAGACTCTTCGGTCTTTAATTGAAGTTGTTGTTATATGGAACATCTTTCATTGTTAATTTATTTTTCGTTTGTTGCTGTTGAAATTCTTGTACACATTGTTGATGAGTAGTGGGCTATATATTGTTGTGATATTGATATTGTTGTTTTGGAAATATTGTGATAAGATGCACATGCGACGTCATAAGAGTGTTGTTATTGATGCACATGCGGTGAGGTAAGGGGAGTGTATTTCTAGTAGGGAAAATTACTTCATTTGAAGCTCATGCAGCGAGATAAGGGGCTAAAGTGCATGAGGATATTTTGGAAAAAGCATTTTTAAATTAATGTAAGTCATCATAAGGATGATATGTGATTATGATACGTGGCACATCGAAGTGGCTCTTGTTTTATTTTTGTGTCGGAATGGTTTCTGACTTCTTGAGTGTGTCCTACGTTATTTTAACGTGCTAATATGTGTCTCCGTTGTTACTTACATAGAGTATTATCTCATATTTTGTTGGGTTGTTCGTAACATAACATATTAAAATAAATATATTGTTATCATGCTTTACTTTATTTAATTCTTAAATTAGAGTCATTCTCTCATTTGATGCTCTACTTTATTTATATTGTTCTCATGCTTTAATTTATTTAATTCTTAAATTAATCTCATTTGATTCATTACTTTATTTAAATTTTTATCATCCTTTACTTTATTCAATTCTTAAATTAAACTCATTATCTCATTTGATGATTTACTTTATGTAAATTGTTATCATGCATTACATTAATTAATTCTTAAATTGAACTCAGTATCGCATTTGATGTTTTACCTTATTTTAGTAATTATCACGCTTTACTTTATTTAAATAAACTTTATGAATATTTTATTGGTAATTGACATAGATATGATGTATGTGGTTGCACGAAGTCCTGGCCGTGCGAAGGTGATTGATAATATGGGCGCAAAATGCCATATGTATAAGATTTTTGATTTGTGGCTTGTAAATTCTAAATATGACGTGTGGTACCTCGGGGTGATTCTTATTATTTTGTGTGTAAATGGCTTGAGATTAAATTGTTATTACTTTCCTTAACTTAATTCACTTATACTATAATTGTGTTTTAATTATTTTGTTGTTTATCACATGTTTACTCCTATTGTCATTTACTACCTTTACTTTCAATTATTAGCTTTATATTAATATTCTGCACAGGTTTTCATGTGTAGTGAGGTTCTTGACTTGTACCTCATCACTACTATACTGAGGTTAGTCTTTTATACGTACTTGGTACAATTGTGGTATACTCATACTGCGCTTCTACATATTTAATGTTAAGTTGTTATATTCTATCTAATGTTGTTGTATGATAGGGTTACCTAGTTGTAGAGACTAGGTTCCATCATGATCCTTAAGGTGTGATTTTGGAATTCTGACATGAGTGCATCAGAGCTCTAGGTTCATAGATTTTACGAGTAATAAGAATGTTTAGTAGAGTCTTGAAGATCGGTACGAAGACGTTCGTACTTATCTTCGAGAGGCTATAGAACTATTAGTAAATTCAACTTCCTTCATTTCTTATTGTGCGTCATTGATTCAGCTTGAAGCGTATATCTTATATTCTTTTATATATATTCGTATATAATGTTGTACACTTAGTATCAGCTATGAACCGATAGTTTATGATGCTGCAAATTGGCTACGAGAGGGCTATGGATGCTCGATCATTGTCTCGAGGTGTTGTCCAGACTGAGAATATGGATGTGTTGGTAGATCGTTTAGTTGATCACATGTGGATGCAACGGGTTCTAGTATTTGGTTGGTGAGCACGAGCTTGGGAGAATTTAATAGATTGCGTAGTTGTTGTGATCATGGTAAGGTCTTGGGAGAATGTTGATTTGAGAATAGTCAGTGTTATTAGAGGTTATGTATTTTGTGTGGGACTTTTGTTAAGTTGGAGCTATATAATATCATTCAGAGCACTTGAGGAAGTGGCATGAGTGTCGCGAGGATGAATACATGTTTATTAGAGGATTTGAGATATTTTATGACTGGTGCTACCAGACCTTACAAAATAACTAGTTTGAGTGTCGCACAGGGTCATGGCAGATATGGAGTAAGGGTATTGTAGGACATCAGATGTTTTTTTTCTATGGCCTCGATCCAAGCGGGTTAGTCTTCTATCGATGATCAGATTGCATGGTCATATGTTATATTAGCTTTGGTGTGAAGCATATATGTGGCATTCAAAGTTTCCCCAAAATTGTATATGGATAAGATATGAGATTTGCATGGGATAGCGCTGACACTCGTGGTATTTCTTTATCATTATTAATTCTAAATTTTAGTATCAGAGAGGTTAGAAGATAGCTTCAGATTCACAGAAGGTTTCTTTAGAGTGGGTATCTCGGTTGTGGCATTATTGGGTGTTTTAGAGGGATTACGATGGTTTATGGTATTTCGAACAAGGTAGTTCGTGCTAGGATCTCCTATTGTGAGCTTTGGTTTTTGTGCAATGAGAAGTGTTAATCTTTTGATTGGCGGCATGCGTGACTTGGTTGAGTTGGAAAAATTCAATTCTGATGGCTAGGTTATGTGCATATGGGTTTCGAAAAGTTCTTGATAGTGTCATCCACGGCTTGGTACGAATGTATGCTACCAACATATGGAATATGTTACGTGTTATGATTTTTCTCTTGGATGGGGTCACGAGTACTTGATAGCATTGACGGTTTCAAATGTTTAGAAGAATGCTAACTTTATCTGTTACCACCTTAGGAGGATGGGCACATCAGAAGGTGTACTGTGTTTTGACTTGCGGATGCCTGACTTGTATTATTGCAATCGTTTGGTTGATTGACAGTTGATGTTCAGATTTTCCTATGTGGCATGAAAGAATTATGGAAGTATTTCTTGTGTGATGATTGTGTGTGAGGATTATGCCAGTCATTTGAGTTGTGTAATTGGGACCGGGTATAGAAATTCTAGTATTCTAGGGATTTGAAGACTAAAAGGGTTCTTAGAGGCAGATTGTTCCATGGTTGCGATCGGTGAATGTATGTTAGAGGTTGTCTACCTATTTTGGGAGGATTGGAATTTATTTGGAGGGCACTGGTAGGCCTAATGAGAATATCTATTCTGCATCGGGTCGGATTTGTTTACTCAACAGCTGTTGTGGAGAGGTTTCTCATCGGTGGGGGCTGATTTTATTTGTGTCCTCATATGTTTCACAGGCTACTCTTCTATGCCTTAATATGTTATGAGACTGTTGACTCTTACACACATGACGTGATTCCGTTTGGGCCTTTTGGTAAAAATTCGAGCGAGATGGTTCTTGGGGTGTTGGGTGGTTGGTGGCGCCTTGGTTATGGTCTTCCTGCTGGTGGTATATAGTGTTATCCGTTTCTCAATGGTTATGATCATGTTCTCCACATGTTTGTTGATTGGTTCGTATAAGGTTTTTGATTGTGAGCATCATGGCTCGAGGTAATCCATGTGGATTGGTATTTAGAATAGCTCATGCATCACAGCGGATTTATGTTAGGATGAGATCCCTTGTGCTTATTTCGTGTTCTTGTTTGTCCTTCGTGTGATGGGTTCATAGAATCGCGCTTTGTGGTGGTATTTGTTGGACTTCTTGGGTGGTTCTCTCATTTTGTTCTCTTTCCATCTTCAGATATATTCGAGTTATTGCTTGTTGGGTACGGATTGTGTCTTATTGTCACGATCCAAGTTCGCCCTCCGTGAACTGTCGTGACGGCACCTAGTCTCTACAACTAGGTAAGCCTAATAATTGCGGCAAAAGAAACAAATGTGGAAAAAACTAACAAAACTGAAGATAACAAATATAGAAGCGTTTAAGATGCCGCTCGGCATATACTAATACAAGATCTCAAAAAGGCTGAACAACTTTCCAAAACCTGGAATCTCATGAAATCACAATCTAAGGATACTACATAGTGCTTCTAACTCTAGAATGTCCAAAACAAAGTAAATACAGAAGGGCTGTAACTATAAGAGAGAATGGAGAGGGACTCCTCGGCCTGCGGACGCGGCAGATATACCTCGAAGTCTCCAAAGGATCACCTCGCCTCAAGGATGGTAGGGCTGAGCCGACGAACATGGATCTGAACATGAAAAACATGCGAAGAAAGGGCATGAGTACACCATGGCGGTACTCAATAAGTGCCAAGCCTAACCTCGGTCTGGTAGTGATGAGGAAAGTCAGGGCTCTGCTGATTATAGATGAAATAAATAAGGTAAAGAGTATAGAATACGACAATATAATTTAAGTGCTAATAGTCTATATCAATTAAAAATACAAAATGAATCTAACTTAGTACACAGAAATAGGAACAGGGGATCTCCCGTGATACCGTCCCGTAGTCCCAAACGTAAATGACCAGAGGATCTCCTGAGATACCGTCCCGTAGTCTGAATCATAAAGATGCAGGGGAAATTCTCGAAATAACAGTCAGTAGGCCCAAAGTAAATATCCAGTACAGGGGATCTACCGGGTGTTGTCCCGTAGTCCCAAATATAAAGGTGCAGGGGGATCTATCGGAATACCGATCCGTAGTCCCAAAGTAAACAAATAGGGGGATCTTCCGGGATACCGTCCCGTAGTCCCAAAGTAAACACACAGCAGCAACACGAAGAATATTCAGTTCAATCCAATTTTCCTACCAAGGTAAAACAGGTATTTCTAACCTAGCATGCTACACAGAATTCAAATAAAGCAGTTAGAACAAATAAAGAAATTAAGTCACTTAGACATGCTTCTCTAATCTAACAGTAGGTTTAAAATGCAAGTAATGTACAACAAGGAAGAAAAACACAGTTATAGTTACTTAATGAAAACATGATTTTCAATAATTAGCACATGTACGGGCTCGTCACCTCACGCGCAAGGCATCTCATATATCAACAATACCAAATCCTAAGGGGAGTTCCCCCACACAAGGTTAGACGAGCCACTTACCTCGAACTAGCTCAAAAATCAACCCGAAATCACGCTCTTGCCATGAGTACTCCGCTCCAAAGGGACCAAATCTATTCAAATCAATTGCATAATATAAATATAACTTCAAGTAACTAATTTCACTAATTAATTTGAAGCTAACACGCAAAATTAAGAAAATTGCCCAAAAGGTCCCCCGGGCCCACGTCTTGGAATTGGGTAAAAGTTACGGTTATGAACCCCCATTCACTTAATAGTCTAACCATACCAAAATTATCCAAATACGATGTCAAATTCCCAATCAAAACTCGAAAATTAGGCCTAAGAATTTTTCCAAAATTTTCCCCAATTTCTCACCCAAATACGAAATTAGATGATGAATTCATGTTTAGATTAATGGGTTATAAGCAAAAAGGAGTTAGGAATCATTACCCAATTGATATCTCTGAAATCCCTCAAAATCTCGCTCAAGTCTAAGCTCCCAAACTATAGTTTTGATAAAAAAGGCTAAACCCTCAATTTTGACATTTTATAAACTACCCAGATAAATCCTTCTTCGCGAACGCGGAAGGACCATCGCGTTCGCGAAGCACAACTTCACTTGGTCCAGAATTCCTTCATCGCGAACGCGATAGCAACCTTCTCCCTCCTACGTGAACGCAGGACCCTCTTCGCGAACGCATATGCATACGACCTCACAGCTTCGCGAACGCGAGACCATCATCGCGAACGCATAGCGTTACACTTCCACCAAACCTAGCTCATCTTCGCGAACGCGAGACCTCACTCGCGAACGCGAAGAAGGAAACCAGAATTGGAGACCTGCTGCATTTTCTGCAACTCTCTAAGTTCAAAAGTGACTCGTTGAGTATTCGAAACACACCCGAGGCTCCCCGAGACCTCAACCAAACATGCTAACCAATCCTAGAACATCATTCAAACTTGATCCAACCTTCGGAACGCTCAAAACAACATCAAAACACCAAATTAACATCGGATTCAAGCCTAAGAACTCCAAAAACTCTCAAATTCCGCTTTCGATCAAAAAGTCTATCAAACCTCGTCCGAATGACCTGAAATTTTGCAAGCACGTGACATTCAACACTACGGAGCTACTCCAACTTCCAGAATTACATTCCGACCCTGATATCAAAATCTTACTATCGAACCGGAAACTTCAAAAATTAATCTTTCGACATTTCAAGCTTAAATAAGCTACAAACCTCCAAAACACAGTCCGAACATGCCTATAAGCCCAAAATTACCCAATAGAGCTAACGAAATCGACGAAATTCCATTCCGAGGTCGTCTTTACACAACTCCGACTACGGTTCAAATTCTAAATCTTAAGCTCTCTTTTGGAGGCGAAGTGTCCCAAAACACTGTGAAACTCAAAACAAATCATCCCGTCAAATCAAAATAGTAGAAATAAACACAGGGAAAGCAGTTAATAGGAGACCAGGGCATTAATTCTTTAAACGACCGGCCGAGTTGTTACATCATCCCCCTCTTAAAACATTCATTCATCCTCGAACGAGCATAGAGACATACTTGAAGTGGTGAAAATATAAGGATAACGGTTGCGCATATCCTGCTCCGTCTCCCAGGTTGCCTCCTCGACCGGCTGACCTCGCCACTCAACCTTCACTGATGCAATGTTCTTAGACCTCAGCTTCCGAACTTGCCAGTCTAATATTGCCACTGGCTTCTCAACATAAGATAGATCCTTGTCCAACTGGACTGAACTGAAATCCAACATGTGCAACGGATCGCCGTGATACTTCTAGAGCATCAAAACATGAAATACCGGATGAACTCCTGCCAAGTTGGGAGGTAAGGCAAGCTCATAAGCAACCTCCCCAACACGCTTCAATATCTCAAAAGGACCAATAAACCTCGCACTCAACTTCCCTTTCATCCCAAACCTTATAATGCCCTTCATAGGAGAAACCCGAAGTAGAACACGTAACTCTTCTGTCTGGACTGGGCTGTACGGAGTCTATCCTGAATCACCTTAACCTTCTCCAATACATTATGAACCAAGTCTGTGCCCAATAATCTAGCCTCACCCAGTTCAAACCAACCTATCGGGGATCTACACCGCCTACCATACAAGGTCTCATACGGTGCCATCTGAATGCTGGACTGATAGTTGTTGTTATAAGCAAACTCCGCCAGTGGCAAGAACTGATCCCAAGAACCTCCAAAATCCATCACACACACACACGGAGAATATCCTCAAGAATCTGAATAGTGCGCTCGGACTGTCCGTTCGTCTGGGGGTGAAATGTTGTGCTCAACTCCACCCGAGTACCTAACTCATGTTTTACGGCCCTCCATAACCGTGATGTGAACTGAGTACCTCTATCTGAAATGATGGAAACTGTAATGCCATGCAGACAAACAACCTCCCGGATATAAATCTCCGCTAATCGCTCCGAAGAATAGGTAGTACACAAAGGAATGAAGTGCGCAGACTTGATCAGCCGATCCACAATCATCCAAATGGCATCGATCTTTCTCAAAGACCATGGGAGCCCAACTATGAAGTCCATGGTGATCCGCTCCCACTTCTACTGCGGAATCTCTATCTGCTGAAGCAACCCACCCGGTATCTAGTGCTCATACTTCACCTGATGACAATTAAGTCATTGAGCCACAAACTCAACTATATCTCTCTTCATCCGCCTCCACTAATAGTGTTGCCTCAAATCCTGGTACATCTTCGCAGAGCCCGGATGGATGGAATACCGTGAACTATGGGCCTCCTCTAGAATCAACTCCCGAAGCCCATCAACATTGGGTACACATACCCGACACTGCATCCTCAATATCCCGTCATCACCAATAGCCACATCTTTGGCATCACCGTGTAGAACCTTGTCCTTGAGGATGAGCAAATGAGGGTTATCATACTGACGCTCCTTAATATGATCAAATAAGGAAGACCGAGAGACCACGCAAGCTAGAACCCGATTAGGCTTTGAAAAATTCAATCTAACAAACTGGCTAGCTAAGTCCTGAATATCCATCACCATGGGCCTCTCCGCTGCTGGTAAATAAGCCAAACTCCCCATACTCTCTGCCCGGCGACTCAAATAATCGGCTACCGTATTGGCCTTGCCCGGGTGATACAAGATAGTGATATCATAGTCCTTCAGCAGCTTTAACTACTTCCTATGGTGTAATTAAGATCCTTTTGATTGAACAAACACTGCAAACTGTGGTGATTAGTATAGATCTCATAAGGAACACCGTACAAATAATGACGCCAGATCTTCAAGGCGTGAACAATAGCAGCTAAATCGAGATCATGGACTGGATAATGTTTCTCATGTACCTTCAACTGTCTGGACGGGTAGGCAATCACCCTACCGTTCTGCATCAATACTGCTCCAAGGCCAATCCTCTAGGCATCACAATAGACAGTGTAAGACCCCGAACCTGTAGGCAATATCAAAACTAGGGTTGTAGTCAAAGTTGTATTGAGCTTCTGGAAGCTCGCCTCACACTCTTTCATCCTTTAGAACGGAGCACCCTTTTGGGTCAGCCTGGTCATAGCTGCTGCAATGGATGAAAACCCCTCAACAAATCGACGGTAATAACCCGCTAAGCCAAGAAAACTACGGATGTCTGTTGTTGAGGATGGTCTGGGCCAACACTGCAACGCTTCCACTTTCTTTAGATCCACCTGTATACCCTCACTCGATACCACGTGACCCACGAATTCCACGGAATCCAACCAAAACTCAAATTTTGAGAACTTTGCATATAACTTATTTTCCCTCAAAGTCTGAAGCACTGTCCTCAGGTGCTGCTCTTAATCCTCCCGACTTCGGGAGTATACCAAAATATCATCAATAAAGACAATGACAAACGAGTTAAGATATGGCCGGCACACACTGTGCATCGAATGCATGAAGGCTGCTAGGGCATTGGTCAGCCCAAATGACATAACAAGGAACTCGTAATGACCATACCGAGTCCTAAAAGCAGTCTTTGGGATGTCTGGCTCCCGAATCTTAAACTAATGGTAACTTGAACGCAAGTCAATCTTAGAAAACACTCGTGCACCCTGTAACTGGTCAAACAAATCATCAATACGAGGCAAAGGAAACTGATTCTTCACTGTAACTTTGTTCAACTGGCGATAATCAATGCCCATACGCATAAAACCCTCCTTTTCTTCACAAACAAGACAGGAGCACCCCAAGGTGATACATTGGGCTGAATAAAACCCTTATCAAGCAATTCCTGTAACTAATCCTGTAACTCCTTCAACTTAGGAGGGGCCATACGATACGGAGGAATAGAAATAGGCTGGGTGCCCAGCAACAGATCAATGCCAAAATCACTATCTATCTCGGGTGGCATACCCGAAAGATTAGTTTGAAACACATCAGGAAAGTCCCATACTACTGGGACTGAATCAACTATAAGGGTATCAACACTAACATCAATTACATAGGCCAGATACGCATCACGCCCCTTCTCCACCATGCATTGAGCTTTAAGGAAATAAATAATTATTGTGAGAGTGATCTAAAGTACCCCTCCACTCTACTTACGGTACACCTGGCATAGCCAGCGTCACGGTTTTGGCGTGATAATCAAGAATAGCATAATGGGGTGACAATCAGTCCATGCCCAAATCTACCATACTGAGCTATACTAAATCGGCTCTAGTATGTAAACCAATAAGAGCAACCAAACACGATCGATAAACGCGGTCCATAATAAGAGAATCTTTCACATGAGTAGAAACATAAATAGGGGAACTCAAAGAATACCGAGATACACCCAAATACGGGGAAAAATAAGAAGACACATAAGAATAACTGGAGCCTGGATCGAATATAACCAATGAATTTCTTTGACAAACCTGGACAATATCTATGATGACAAAATCAGAGTTGATAACCTCGATACGGGTAAGAAGGGAATAATATATGGTCTGGCCTCCCCCTCTAGGGTGACCTTTACCTCCCCGACCTCCACATCTAGTTGGCTGAGTAGGTGGGGTAGCAAGTGGTGTTGGAACCACAACTTGGGAACTCTACGGGGCACGTTGTGGCTGGGAAGTCTGTGGAGGTGCACCCCTCCTATGTCTGGGGCAACCCCGCACCATATGGCATGTGTCACCACACTCAAAACAAGTTCTAGGAGGATGTGGTGGTTGTGACTGGCTCGGGCCAGTTCTGCTGGACTGACCACTGAAAGCACCCCGTGCAGGAGGCACACTAGATACTAGAGGTTCATAATTAGGCTCCTGAGGTCTAGGAGGAGCTGGAATACCACTGTCTCCTAGAAGAGCTGAATGAACGGGGCAACTCATATAACCCCTACCATGATGACCTACAGCTGGATCACGGGCAATAGAATAATGGCCCGGCTCTTGAAACCTCTTGGCCTCCCTCTCTTCTCTATCCTAAGCATGCAACCCTCCACTCTCCTAGCAATGCTCAC
This sequence comes from Nicotiana sylvestris, assembly GCF_000393655.2. NCBI lineage: Eukaryota > Viridiplantae > Streptophyta > Magnoliopsida > Solanales > Solanaceae > Nicotiana > Nicotiana sylvestris. Next base: position 64,297,464 of record NC_091064.1, read on the forward strand.
CACCTGCTGATAAGAAATATCCATCTCCAACTTACGAGCCATGCTAGACCTGATGCTGGGAATAAGCCCCCCAATAAACTGTCGAACCCTCTCACGAACTGTACCTACTAAAGCCGGTGCATGCCTAGCCAAGTTAGTGAAACGGACAACATACTCCGAAAAAGTCATAGTGCCATGGCGTAAATACTCAAACTTTGCACACAATGCATCCCCGAGGCTTTGAGGAACAAACTCTCTTAGGAACATATCTAAAAACTGAGTCCAAGTAAGGGATGCTGCCTCGGCTGGACTATCCAACTCAAAAGTACGCCACCACTGGCAGGCGGCTCCTCGAAGCTGGAAGGTAGTGAAAGAAACCCCACTTGATCCTGATAGACCTATAGTGCGGAGGATACGATGACACTCCTCCACAAATCCTAGGGCATCATCTAATGCTAAACCACTGAATACAAGAGGCTTATACTTTTTGAACCTCTCAAGCCTCTACTGCTCATCCTCTGAAGTCGTTGCCCTGTCCTCGGGCTGATCTGGAACTGCTGGCGGTACTGATATAACCTCTGTGATCTGATAAACCTAGACTCGCTGCTCAAGAGTGTGAGCGGCGGGAGTCTATTCTCCTCCCATGGCATAGGATGTGGCTACAACAAGGGGAATCAACCCTGCCTGAGCTAGAGTGGTGTACATGCTCACAAACTATGCAAGGATCTCTTGAAGAGCTGGAATAGTAGTAGTAGTAGTACGCGTATCAGGTGCCTAAACTCCGACTGGAGCTACTGGTGGCTCCCCCATGGAAGCTCGCACAGGTGCTCTAGTTGCACCACGAGTGCATCCTCGGCCTCTACCCCGGCCCCAACCTTTGACGACTCTAGTAGGGGGCGCAAGTGCTTGGTCATCTCCGGTAGCACGTGTCCTCACCATCTGTGAGAGAATAGAAGACAGAAGTTTAGAATTATGATATCAAAAATCTCGCACGATAAGGAAATCAAATGAAGTGAAGTTTTCCAAACAGTTATATAGGCTCTCGTAGATAAGTACAGACGTCTTCGTACCAATCCGCGAGACTCTTATAAACTGGCTTGTGATTCATGACTCCTATGAACCTAGATCACTAATACCAACTTGTCATGACCCAAGTTCGCCCTCCGTGAACTGTCATGATGGCACCTACTCTCTACGACTAGGTAAGCCTAACAATTCCGAAAAAAAAGACAAATGCAAAAAAAAAAAACTAATAAAAACTGAAGATAAACAAATATAGAAGCGTTTAAGATGCCACTCGGCATATACGAACTTCCCAAAACCCAGAATCTCATGAAATCACAAGCTAAGGATACTACATAGTGCTTTAACTCCAGAATGTCTGAAAAAAGTAAATATAGAAGGGTTGTAACTACAAGAGAGAATGGAGAGGGACTCCTCGGTCTGCGAAAGCAGCAGATATACCTCGAAGTCTCTGAAGGATCGCCTCGCCTCAAGTATGGTAGGGCTGAGCCGAAGAACCTGGATCTGCACATGAAAAACATGCGCAAAAAGGGCACGAGTACACTACATCGGTACTCAGTAATTGCCAAGCCTAACCTCGATCGGGTAGTGACGAGGAAAGTTAGGGCCCTACTGATTAGAATACGACAATATAATTTAATTGCTAACAGTCTATATCAATTAAAAACACATAAGGATTCTAACTCAGTACACAGAAATAGCAACAGGGGATCTCCCGAGATACCGTCCCATAGTACTAAACATAGATGTCCAGAGGATCTTCCAAGATATCGTCCCGTAGTTCGAATCTTAAAGATGCAGGGGAAACTCTCTGAATACGAATCCGTAGTCCCAAAGTAAATATCCAGTACAGGGAATCTATCGGGTGCTGTCTCGTAGTCCCAAATATAAATGTGCAGGGGGATCTACCGGAATATCGATCCGTAGTCCCAAAGTAAATATCCAGTACAGGGGATCTACCGGGTGTTGTCTCGTAGTCCTAAATATAAATGTACAGGGGGTTCTACCGAAATACCGATCCGTAGTCCCAAAAACAAATAGGGGGGATCTCCCGGGATACCGTCCCGAAGTCCCAAAGTAAACACACAGCAGCAACACGAAGAATATTCAGTTCAATCCAATTTCCTACCAAGGTAAAACAGGTATTTCTAACCTAGCATGCTGCACAGAATTCAAATAAAGCAGTTTGAACAAATAAAGCACTTAAGTCATTTAGACATGCTTCTCTAATCTAACAAGAGGTTTAAATTCTAAGTAATTTACAACAAGGAAGAAAAATACAGTTATAGTTAATGAAAAACATCATTTTCAACTATTAGTACATGTACGCTCTCGTCACCTCACTCATAAGGCATCTCATATATCAACAATACCAAATCCTAAGGGGATTTCCCCCACACAAGGTTAGACAAGTCACATACCTCGTTCCAGCTCAAAAAACAACCTGAAACCACACTCTTGCCACGAGTACTCGACTCCAAATGGCCCAAATCTATTCAAATCAATTGCATAATGTAAATATAACGTCAAGTAACTAATTGCACTAATTAATTCGAAGGTAACACGCGAAATTAAGAAAATTGCGCAACTGGTCCCCGGGACCCACATCTCGGAATTGGGTAAAAGTTATAGATTATGAACCCCCATTCACTCATGAGTATAACCATACAAAAATTATCCAAATCCGATGCCAAATTTCCAATTAAAACTAAAAAATTATTCCTAAGAACTTTTCTAAATTTTTCCCCAATTTCTCACCCCAAATCCAAAATTATAGGATGAATCCACGTTTAGATTAATGGGTTATAAGCAAAAAGGAGTTAGGAATCATTACGCAATTGATATCTCGGAAAATCCCTCAAAATCTCACTCAAGTTATGACCTCACAGCTTCGTGAACGTGGGACAATCATCGCGAATGTGAAGCATTAAGCTTCTACTAGCCCTAGGTCCTCTTCACAAATGCGAGATCCCACTCGCAAACGCGAAGAAGGAAACCAGAACTGGCAATCTGCTGCATTTTCTGCAATTCTCTAAGTCCAAAAATGACACGTTGAGCATCCGAAACACACCCGAGGCCCCTTGGGACCTCAACCAAACATGCCAACTAATTCTAAAACATCATTCAAACTTGTTCCAGCCTTTGGACCGCTCAAAACAACATCGAAACACCAAATTAACAACTGATTCAAGCTTAAGAACTCCAAAAACTCTGAAATTTCGCTTTCGGTCAAAATGTCTATCAAATCTCGTCAGAATGACCTAAAATTTTGCAAACATGTCACATTCAATACTACGGAGCTACTCCAACTTCCTTAATTCTATTTTGACCTCGATATCAAAATCTCACTACCGAACCAGAAACTTCAAAAATTAAACTTTCGGCATTTCAAGCCTAAATAAGCTACCGACCTCCAAAATACAATCCAAACACGCCCCTAAGCCCGAAATCACCCAATGGAGCTAACGGAGTCGACATAATTCCATTCCGAGGCCGTTTTCATGTTGCCTCGACTACGGTCCAATTTCTAAAGCTTAAGCTCTCTATTAGGTACTAAGTGTCCCAAAACACTCCGAAACTCAAAACAAATTATTCCGGCAAATCAAAATAGCATAAACAAATATGGGGAAAGCAATTAATAGGGGATCAGGGCATTAATTATTAAAATGACTGGCTAGGTCATTACACTTATGTTCTCATCGGTCGAATATCTTCCATTGAGTGAGTGGATATGAGTTTCTACATCTTTTTTACATCATTAGTAGTGTTGTGAAGATCTATAACAAGGTTATATTTGATATGAGGTATGTTACTGGTACTAAATGGGTATCTATAATGGTCAGAGATATTGTTGCGGGCATATGAGTGATTAGTTATGTCGTGTGGTTATATCGCAGGAATTGATTTATGATTTTCTACAGATTTTGAGATTGATATAATATGTATATGCGAGAATCAGATCACATCAGGACTTTTGAATGTTGGAATTTGGATTTATGGTTGATATATTAAGGTTGAAGAACGAATCTTCAGTAAGGTTGTGTTGATAGGCTTATATAGATTGAGCTGATGTAGGATCACTCATGGGTATGTGTATGGCAAGTTTATACAATGACTTGATGGCTTTTGAACGACTCTTGGAACATTCGAGAATGAACATGTGTTTAAGGAGGGGAGAATGTAACGAACCAACCAGTCGTTTTGAGCTTTAGCATTCCATTCAGTGGTTTAAGATTTTGGGTAGCTTCACATGATGTATTGTGGCTTGAGTGTATGGTCAGTTTTAGTTTTTGGGTGGTTCAGGATTGATTTGGAATAGTTTACCAATGATTGACTTTTGGAAAATGGACTTTAAATTGGGTTTTGATTGTTCCAATAGGTTCGTATGATGGTTTTTTACTTATACGTATGTTCGGATTCGGTTTTTGAGGTTCCTAGATGAATTCGACAGTATTTGTTAAAAATTGGCAATTTGAAGAACTTAAGAGTTCATAAGTTTAACCAAGAGTTGAAATTGATGTTATTGGAACCAAGTACCCTTCAAAGACTTTGGACATGTCTGTATAATTGAATTGAACTTATGTGGAAAGTTTGTGTCACGACCCAAACTAATGGGCCGCAGAGGGTACCTGACACCTTACTCAACCGAGTACCTACGTAACATATCTTTCGTATCATGCTGTAATAGGTAAATGAGCTGAAGAGGTTGTCGTGAGATAAATACAATAAACATGAGAGAATACTCGACATAGAATGATCCAACATGATATAAAAACTTACATACGTGACATACGGGCCTATACGGGCAACATGATCATTTGTAAACTCAAAACATAGGCCGACAAGGTCATACAAGTATACATATACATGACATTTGTCTATAAGCATCTAATAGTACATACATATCATAAAGGTCGGGACAGGGCCCCACCATACCAAACAATACGTGTCTAAGTCATAATGACCAAACAAGTAACTCTGGAGCAAATGGAGCGCACCAACATCTCCCGCTGAGCTAATAGCCTACTCGAAGGACTCTTAACCTGTCTATCAGGACTTGCGGGTAGAAAATCCAGTATCCTCAAGCAAAAGGGAGGTCAGTACAAATAATGTACCAAATATGTAAGGCATATAAATAAGTACATAAAATACATGGAAGCAATATAGAGTAAATGACTCAACCTGTAAGTCTGGATAACTCTGTAAATCATGAAACACTTATATTGTCATGCATATGCATATGAATGTCATGTCGTGCATAGGTACATATGTTCATAACATCATCAAGTCTCTGAGGGGATCCCATCATATCATCTCAGCCACTGTGGGCAAAATCATTAACATATACCAGCTGATCAGATGGTGGTGCGTATAAAATTTCGTAACCTTTCTAATACCATATGTCGTGCCCCCTTTTTCTAAAAAGCGAAATCGGGTTCATGACATTTGGGAGGACAACTCGTTCCCTCTTGGAATTGGGTTTTTTGAAGAGTCGCCACCAAATCATTAAAGTGCATTAGTACACTAAAGAAGAGTTCGAGTTGGAAAACCATAGTTCGGGTAAGGGCTAGAAATTATCTCGAGGGGAAGGTGTTAGGCACCCCCCAAGATCCACTAGTGTCGTTCCCGACCATGCTACAATTGTGACTTTGAATAACAAGTAAGCAAATAGAAGTCTCAAATAGAAGGGGGTTTCACAAACAAAGGAAAGGGGGTCCTAGGTTTACAAATAATATGGATCACATCAATGCAATACCCGGTAATCACTCCTAAAAAGAGGGGTTACACGTGGTATTGGCGCACAGGTCATCATATCCATATCTACCCTTTTCCACCCTGTTAAGGTATTAAGCGCGGAATAGTATCGTTACTTATTGCATGCCAGTACCCGCCCCAATCCTATCAGTCCCGGAGGCATTTGGGACTACTAGTCCTAAAGGGAAGGGAGATTTGGCTTTTCAGAGTTTTAAAACGATAAAATTCTAGGGCGATAATCAAAACATATAAGGCAGGTATGGGAGAACACATAACAGTTTAAAGGACTCAAACAGGCCTCCTCATTTAAAGAAACAAATTGTTTAGCATGACTTACAAATACTGGTTATGGTCTGAATTAAATTTAAAGCGTTAGGCAAGGCTGATTTATCACATATTTCTCAGATAAAAAGTCTTAATTAGGCCTCCACTGGTTGTAATCATCAAAGACTGATGCAGTTTATTAATTACCTAATGGCTTGCCTAGGTAAAACCTATAGGCATGATATCTAACGATGCTTACTCTGATTTTAAAGAAGGCTTACTAATTATATATATAAAAAATAAGATATGCAGATATTAAACGACATTACTACTGATTTTAGACTTGCAAATGATTCAGATTCGGTTAATGACTCTTATAGGCATGCTTTCTAAGCGTCGTTGGTTTAAAACAATTATGAATGTGCAGGAGTCCTATAGACATGGTATCTAGGATGCATTTTGTTATTTTTAACCTATAACTGTTTGCCTAATGATGGAGATATATGCGGAAGTGCAGAAAACCTATAATCATGATTTCTATATGCAAAAGTGCAGAAAAACCTACAGGCAGGATTTCTATAAAATATGCAGAAGTGCAGAAACTTATAGGCAGGATTTCTATATGATATGCAGAAGTGCAGAAACTTATAGGCGGGATTTCTATATGATATGCAGAAGTGCAGACACTTATAGGCAGGATTTTTAATGCAAAAGTGCAGAAACTATAGGCAGGATTTCTATATGAAATGCATAAGTGCAGAACTTGTAAAGAGTAACACCTATGAGCATGATGTCTAACCTTTGCATACATAAATGACCTTTCCCTTCTCACTTAAAACCCCATAAGTTATTGTAAAATATTACAGACCAGAATGAATCAAGAAAAGTAAAATTACATCAGAAATTTAAGCTATAACCAAGGAGCCTAATTCAGACTCAAGGTCTAACAATATGAGATGAACCAACTTCTAGGATCAGATTTCCAAAGTCTTTCCCTCATTTGGGATGTGTCAAAGTTCCCTAAGAGCCTCAAGTGGACTCTGGGCAGTGCTTACACCCCAAATATATTGCAGACTTAAGCAAGTGCAGTGTGGAAGAGCCATCCCTCAAATGTCCAAGTTCAGAGGAAACTCAAGGTCCCAAAGCAAGGTTCATAGGAAGGGGGCAGTACTTAGAATCTAAGAGAGAGAGCAAGTGCATAAAGGGGATTTAGGGGAAGGCCATAATAGGCTGGTGGTCATGCCCAACAATTAGGATTGTTGGTACACCCCTGACCAGCCTGTTAGCCAAAGTTGGGAGTTAGAATCCATTGAGGATCAGGTTCAAACCTAAGCAGCAACTTGGATGCTGTCAGGCCATGAACCTTAACGCAAACACATAGAAGGGAGTGGGGGTATTGGGAATTCATAACAAACAGCAGATGCAAAGAAAAAAAATTACATAGTTAACATTAATCACTGAACATGAACAACAAAGTAAACAAGCTTGCAGAAACTGTAAATAAATATATAGGGGAGTGAGGCAGAAAAGTTAAATTAGAACATACCAGTTTCAGGGAAAACAAACAAGTAAAAGCAGTCTTGAGATAGCCAAGTTGCAAGCAAACAGTTCCAAAAGATCTTAGAAAGAGTAGAATGTTGTAAGAGTATTGAACTCAATGTAGTATTGTAAGTATGTAAGTAAGTCGAAAGTATTGAAGTAAAGGCTCGAGGTATTTAACTTGAAGTAGTGGTGCAAAAGTATTGAATTGGAAGTGTGTTAAAAGTGCGGAAGGGTAGTCATTTTTATAGTGCAGAGAAGCAAGTAAGAAAGGTAAGAAAATACCTTGCAATCAATCACATAGAATTTCCCTTCAGTTAAGGGATTTGATTTCAAACGGGTAGAAGACATTTAAGGAAAGAAATTTTGAATAAAACCTTTTCAAAGTAGCACAAAAGGGGTAAATACATAGAAGTTTATTTAAGGAAAAGCTCAGTGATACACGACTTGGGAAAAATAAGGAAAGGGAATCAATCAAACAGCCAGGGAAATCAAAGTTACAGGTTTAATCTCGAATGAACCAAGTCAGGAAAGGTAAAGAAGGTTCAATTAGAGAGAATCAGTAACAATCAGTCAGGACTCATTAAAAAGAATTCAAAATCAATCAATTAGTCGGTAAAGACCTTTTGAAAGAAGAGTTCCCATATATAAAGCACACAAACATGTGAATCAAGAAGTTATATAGAAGAGAGTTTACTCAAAGAGAGGTTCAAAATCATGAGCAAGAAAGGGTACAAGTCTAGTTTGCAAACTCACAATGAGTCTGAGAGTTCAGGGTCCCAAAGCGGAACCCTAACTCGCACAAATTCAAAATTGCCAAGAAACCCCCAAATCCTAGGGTTTCATAGAGATGAGAAAGCAAGTCATTGAAACAGGCTCACAAGCCTCTTTCAACAAATAGACATGATACAAAGAAAGAAAGCTAATTTGAGGTCATAGAGAACATATTTGAGAAACTCGGAACTTAAACAAGTTTAGAAAATAACAGGTGATACAGACTTAAATTAAAACAGAGGAAACATGTTCAGCAAGAACGCAAACAGAGTCTAATAGAGCAAACAAAAATAAAAAAAAAACTCAACAGTAAGCACATATAGTAGAAGAGTAAGGGAAACATAACAAGGATTAATAGGAGTAACAGGTATAGTAGAAAAAGAAGAGTAGGAGAACAGTACACGCATAGTAAAATAAGCCATACGAGCATAGCACAGACAAACACACATAAATAAAGAATCAGAAAGATCTTTTTGAAAACCTTTTCAGAAACGATTTTTGAAAAGAAAATTTGGGGTAAACACTTTAGAAGCCCAGTAGAACACGAACATACCATAGATCTAAGAAAATAAACAGAGAAGAGCCTCGAACAACTTAGGGTTTCGGAGAAACCCTAGAAATGAGAAAGGCTTGGAAGAAAAATTAGATCCTGAGTCGAAGAGGAGGAATCAGGCTCTTGAGGCCTGAATGTGCCGGAGCATGGCCGGAGAAGCTATAGAAATGAAGATCTGAGAAGATCTGGAAGAACCATCAAAGTCAGCCTTCAAAACCTCGAACACCCAAGGTATAAGGCATGAGGAGTCTAGGGTTTCGAAGAGCTGATGAGAGGATTTGAGAGCGTTTGGGATTCAAAGGCGGCGGGTCAGTGAGAATGAGGGAGATTAGGGTAGGTCGTTGGTTTAATTATGGAAGGGTGAGTTATGGCCGTTGATCTTGTGTGATCAACGGCCCAGATTTAGGAGGGTAAGTGGGAACCGGGTAAGGGTCATTTGGATCGGGTTGTGGGTTTGGTCAAATTAAAAATTTGGCTAGTCCAAATGGGTTAATATTGGGTCAAATAATGGTTAAAATTGCAAAGTAAAAAGGCTGTATTTGAAATGGAATGAGGCTCGATGTTAAATAGCTAGTTTTCCCTTTCATTTTATAAAAATAGTAAAAAATAATTTTAAAAGCAAACTAAAAGTACTGAGCCAATTAATATATATATATATATATATATATATATATATATATATATATATATATTAGATTAAAAATACTGAAAATAATTTTACAATTATAAAATGCTATTAATCTTAAAGTAGTCTAGAATTGCAATTATATGCAATTTAGCTTTAAAAATACCAAATAAAATTTGTAAAAATATACGTAAATCACCTTAACTATATTTTGGTATAAATATGAGAATAAGATAAGTTATTCACCAAAATGATAATCTTGGGAATAATTATTGGTTTTTGTACTGCTAAAGTGGACAATAAATTGATTTTAAAATCTTAAAATTAGGAAAAAAAATACCAAAACTCTTGGGCATGCTTATATATGTATGTACATGCTATTTTGAAAGTATTTTGTATATAAAAATACATAGGAAAAAATTGGGTATCAATACCATATACATATAATATACATATATATGTGTATATAGCGCCATCTGGTGTCACGACCCCAATTCACCCTCCATGAACTGTCGTGACAGCACCTAGTCTCTACGACTAGGTAAGCCTAACAAATGCATAAAATAAATGAAACTTGTGGAAGAAATAATCAAAAGCCAAAATAACTGAATGGAACAATAGTTATAATGCCGCTCGGCATATACAGCACAACATTCTCAAAACCAGTATACTATCCCAAAACCCGAAAACCCACGGAAACACAAGGTTTTGGAATATCTAACAGTCTAACTCCAAAATATCTAACAAGAAAGAAAAATATAAAAGGGCAATGTTTAACAGCTAGAATAGAAAGGGACTTTTCAGTTTGCAGACGCGGCAGATGTACCTCGAAGTCTTTAGAGCAGTCACCTCCCTCAAGGATGGTAGGCTTGAGTAGCGGTACCTGGATCTGCACATGAAAAATATGCGCAAAAAGGGCATGAGTACACCACAGCGTTACTCAGCAAGTGCCAAGCCTAACCTCGGTTGGGTAGTGATGAGAAAGGTCAGGGCCCTACTGAGGTTAAATAAAATATAAAGATCAACAGTATAGAACATAACAATATGAATAAATACGGCAGTAAAATAACACAGGATGTACAGGACAGCAACAACTACACAGAAATAAGGTAAACACGGAAAAGAAATATAGCTCAGCACCAATAGTAACAATCGGGGATCACCCAGGATACCGTCCTGTAGTCCCATACGTACATATCCAATGGATCTCCCGGGATCCCATCCCGTAGTCCAACTCATAATGCATGGGGATCTACCGGAATCCCGTTCCGTAGTCCCAAATATAAATACCCAATACTGGAGGAATCTATCGGGTGCATTCTCGTAGTTCTATATAATTGTGCAGGGGGATCTATCGGAATCCCACATCCGTAGTACAAAAATAAACAGACAAGGGGGAGCTATCGGAAACCCACACCCGTAGTCCCAAAATAAATACACAACAGCAACAGAAAAATATACAGAAATGGAAATATTTCATATTAACGCAACAAGTGAGTCTAGCCTAGCATGCCGCACAGAATTCAAGTAAGGCAGGTTGAACAAATAAGCAATTAAGTCACTTAGACATGCTTTCCTAAGCTAACAACATGCTTAATAGTACAAGTAATATAAACAAGAAAGGAAACATACTAGTAATTACTTAAAGAAAATCGGATTTCCAACAATTAGCACAAGTATGCACTCGTCACCTCACATACAAGGCATTTCAATTACCAGATATACCAAACCTAAGGGGAAGGTCCCCCACACAAGGTTAGACAAGCCACTTACCTCGAACCGACTCAAAATCAACCTGAAACCACGCTCTTTCCACGGGTACTCGACCCCAAATGGCCCAAATCTATTCAATTCAATTAAATAATGTAAATAAAACTTCAAGTAACTGATTCTACAAAGAAATTCTAAGCTAATGCGCGAAATTAGGTAAAATGACCAAAACGCCCCTCAGACCCACGTCTCGGAATCGGGTAAAATTTATATTTCCAGAAACCTCGCACTCTCACGATTCAGTCATAACAAAACTACCAAAATCGGACCTCAATGTGTCCCTTAAATCATCACTCAAATGTCTCCAATTATACAAGCCCTAACCCCCCAATTACCACTGATTTTCCGTAATATTTCGTGCTTAAATTGATATAAATCATTCCAATAACGAGTTTAGGGACCAAAGACCTTACGCCAATGAACTCCTCAGAAAATCCCTCTTGAAAAGTGCTCCCCAAGCTTCTTCCCATTTTGAAATGATGAAAAATGGCTAAATTTCGCGAAGGCAAGAATTTATATGTTCTGCCCAGCGACTTCCACATTTGCGGCCCTGGGACCGCATCTGCGGAGCCAAGGTCGCATCTGCGACTTTTCATTAAAGGGCCAGCTTCCGCATCTACAACTCCAAATCTGCAGATGCGGTACCGCTTCTGTGGTTCCCGAAGAATTGACCAAATTCCGCTTCTGCGGCGCCGCACATGTGGAACCCAAACCGCAGGTGAGGTTATGACAGAACCAGTAGCTAAAGCTGCAACTCTAACTCCAAAATCTTTTTGTCAACCATCCGAATTTATCCCGAGGTCTCCGGGACCTCAACTAAAGGCACCAACAAGTCACAAACCACTATCCAAACTTGTACCAATCCTTAGAACACCTAAAACAACATCGAAACCTCGAATTAACCATGGATTCAAGCCTAAGAACTCCAAAATTCTTAAAATACGCTTTCGATTAAAAAGTCTATCAAACCTCGTCCGAATGACCTGAAATTTTGCACACACATCACATTCAACACTATAGAGATATTTCAACTTCTGGAATTCCATTTCGACAATCGGATCATAATTTCACTATCGGATCGGAAACTTCAAAAATTCAACTTTCGGCATTTCAAGACTAAATTAGTTACAGACCTCCAAAACACAATCCGAACATGCTCCTAAGCCCAGAATCACCCAACATAGCTAACGGAACTATCAGATTTCCATTTCAAGGTTATCTTTACACTGTTACGACTAAGATTAACTTCCCAACACCTAAGCTCTCATTTAGGGACTAAGTATCCCAAAACTCTCCAAAACTCAAAGCCGAACATCCCGGCAAATAAAAATACAGAAATAACTAGGGGAAAGCAGTTAATAGGGGATCGGGGCATAAATTCTTAAGACAACCAGCCAGGTCGTCACATCCTCCTACACTTAAACTTTTGTTCGTCCTCAAACAAGCATAAAGACATACCTGAAGTAGTTAAAAGATAAGGGTAACGGCTGCACATATCCTGCTCGGTCTCCCAGGTCGCCTCCTCGACCAGCTGGCCCCGCCACTGAACCTTTAATGATGCAATGTTCTTTGACCTCAGCTTTCTAACCTGCCTGTCCAATATTGTCACTGGCTCCTCAACATAAGATAGATCCTTGTCAAACTGAACTAAACTGAAATCCAACACGTGCGATGGATCACTGTGATACCTCTGAAGCATCGAAACAAGGAATACCGGATGAACTCCGGCCAAGCTGGGAGGTAATTCAAGCTCATAAGCAAGCTCCACAACACGCCTCAATATCTCAAAAGGGCTACTAAATCTCGAACTCAACTTTCCTTTCTTCCCGAATCTCATGACGACCTTCATAGGAGAAACCCGAAGCAGAACCCGCTCTCCAACCATATAGGAAACATCACGAACCTTCTGGTCCGCATAGCTCTTCTACCTGGACTGGGCTGTACGGAATCTATCCTAAATCACCTTGACCTTCTCCAAGGCATCCTGAACCAGGTCTGTGCCCAACAATCTGGCCTCACCCGGCTCAAACCAACCCACCGGGGATCTACACCGCCTATCATATAAAGCCTCAAACAGTTCCATCTAAATGCTGGACTGATAACTGTTGTTGTAAGAAAACTCCGCCAATGGCAAGAATTGATCCCAAGACCCTCCAAACTCAATCACACACGCACAGAGCATATCCTCAAGAATCTAATTAGTGCGTTCGGACTGTTCGTCCGTCTGAGGGAGAAATGTTGTACTCAACTCCACCCGAGTACCCAACTCATGCTAAACGGCGCTCCAAAACCGTGACGTAAACTGAGTACCTCTATCTGAAATGATGAACACTGGAATACCAAGCAGACGAACAATCTCCCAGATATAAATCTTCGGCAACCGCTCTGAAGAATAATTAGTACACGCAGGAATGATCCGCTCCCACTTCCACTCCGAAATCTATATCTGCTAACGCAACCCACCCGGTCTCTGGTGCTCATACTTCACCTGCTAACAGTTGAGGCACCGAGCTACAAATCCAACTATATCCTTCTTCATACACCTCCACCAGTAATGCTACCTCAAATATTGATACATCTCCGCGACACCCGGATGAATGGAATACCGCGAGCTATGGGCCTCCTCTACAATCAACTCTCTAAGCCCATCAACATTGGGTGCACAAATCTGACCCTACATCCTCAATACACCGTCATACCAATAGTCACATCTCTGGCATCAGTGTGATGAACCTTGTCCTTGAGGACAAGAAAATAAGGGTCATCGTATTGTCGTTCCCTAATACAATCAAATAAGGAAGACCAAGAAACCACGCAAGCTAGAACCCGACTGGGCTCCAAAAAAACCAATATCACAAACTGGCTAGCTAAGGCCTGAATATCCATCGCCATAAGCCTCTCCGATGCTGGTAAATAAGCCAAACTCTCTGCCCGACGACTCAATGCATCGGCCACCACATTGGCCTTGCCCGAGTGATACAAAATAGTGATGTCATAGTCCTTCAGCAACTCTAACCACCTCCTCTGGTGCAAATTTAGATCCTTTTGCTTGAAAAGGTGCTGGAATCTCTGATGGTCAATATAAATCTCATAAGGCACACCGTATAAGTAATGGCGCCAAATCTTCAGGGCGTGAAAAATGGCAGCTAACTCAAGGTCATGAACAGGGGAGTTCTTCTCATGTATCTTCAATTGTCTGGACGCGTAGGCAATCATCCTACCATCCTGCATCAACACCGATCTGAGGCCAACCCTCGAGGCATCATTATAGACCGTATAAGACCCCGAACCTGTAGGAAATATCAAAATTGAGGATGTGGTCAAAGATGTATTGAGCTTCTGAAAGCTCGCCTCACACTCCTCTATCCACTGAAACGGAGCACCCTTCTGGGTCAATCTGGTCATGGGGACTGCAATCGATGAAAACCCCTCAACAAAACGATGGTAGTAACCCTCCAAGCCAAGGAAACTACGGATCTCTATAGCTGAGGATGGTATGGGCCAACTATGCACGACCTCTATTTTCTTCGGATCCACCTGAATGCCCTCACTCGGTACCACGTGGCCTAAGAATGCCACTGAATTCAACCAAAACTCACATTTCGAGAACATGGCATGTAACTTCTTCTCTCTCAGAGTCTGAAGCACAGTCCTCGGGTGCTGCTCATGATCTTCCCGACTCCGGGAATACACTAGAATATCATCAATAAAAATAATGATGAACGAGTCAAGATATGGCCAAAACACACTATGCATCAAATGCATAAAGGCTGCTGAGGCATTGGTCAGCCCAAATGACATAACAAGGAACTCGTAATGACCATACCGAGTCATGAAAACAATCTTCGGGATATCTAGATCCCGAATCTTCAACTGATGATAACCTGAGCTCAAATCAATCTTAGAAAACACCTATGCACCCTGAAGCTGGTCAAACAGATCATCAGCATGAGGCAAAGGATAACGGTTCTTCACTATAACATTGTTCAACTGGCGATAATCAATGCACATACGCATGGAACCATCTTTTTTCTTCACAAATAAGATAGGAGCACCCGAAGGTGATACACTAGGCCGAATAAAACCCTTATCAAGCAATTCCTGTAACTGATCTTTCAACTCCTTCAACTTAGGGGAGCCATACGATACAGAGGAATAGAAATGGGCTGAGTGCCTGGCAATAGATCAATGCCAAAATCAATATCTCTATCAGGCAGCATGCCCGGAAGAACAGCTAGAAACACATCGGGAAAATCCTGTACTACAGGGACTGAATCAACTAAAGGGGTATCAATACTGACATCTCTCACATAAGCTAAATACGCGTCACACCGCTTCTCAACCATACGCTGAGCTTTAAGAAAAGAAATGACTCTACTGGGAGTGTGATCTCAAGTATCCCTACACTCAACACGCGATACACCTGGCATAGCTAGCGTCACAGTTTTGGCGTAACAATCAAGAATAGCATAATGGGGCGACAACCAGTCCATGCCCAAGATAATATCAAAGTCAACCATGTTGAGTAACAATAAATTGGCTCTGGTCTCAAAATCACTAAGAACAACCAAACACGACCGATAGATGCAGTCCACAATAAGAGAATCTCCCACATAAGTAGAAACATAAATAGAGAAACTCAAAGAATCCCGGGATACACCCAAATGCGGAGCAAAATAAGAAGACATATAAGAATAAGTGGGGCCTGGATCGAATAGAACCAATGCATCTCTGTGACAAACCAGTATAATACCTGTGATGATAGAATCGGAGGCAACAGCCTCGGTACGGGCAGGAAAGGCATAGTATTTGGCCTGGACTCCCCCTCTAGGGCGACCTCCACTTCTAGCTAGCTGAGCAAGCAGGGTAGCAACTGGAGCTGTAACCATAGCCTGAGAACTCTACGGGGCACGCTGTGGCTGAGAAGTCTGTGGAGGTGCACCCCTCCCAAATCTGGGGCAATCCCTCACCATATGGCGTATGTCACCACACTCAAAACATGCTCTGGGAGGACGTGGTAGCTGTGACTGGCTCAGACCAGGTCTATTGGACTGACCTCTGAAAGCACCCCACACAGGAGGTGCGCTAGATACTGAAGGTGCATAATAAGGCTTCTGAGGTTTAGGAGGAGCTAGAATACCACTGGCTGCTGGAAGAGATGAATGAACAGAGCGACTCATATAACCCCTGCCGTGACGACCCATTGTTGGGGTACGGGCACCAGAGAAATGGCCCGACTCTCGGGAACTCTTGGCCTCCCGCTCCTCTCTCTCTCTCGTATGCATACCCTCAATCATCCTAGAAATGATCACCACCTGTTGATAAGAAATATCCATCTCCAACTCACGAGCCATCATAGACCTGATGCTGGGAATAAAGCCCTCAATAAACTGGTGAACCCTCTCGCGAACAGTAAAATCCAAGGCTGGTGCATGCCTAGCCAAACTGGTGTAATGGACAGCATACTCTGAGACAGTCATAGCACCCTAGTGCAAATGCTCAAACTCGGCGCGCCATGTGTCCCTAAGGCTCTAAAGAACATACTCTCTCAGGAACAAATCTGAAAATTGAGTCCAAGTTAGTAAAGAAGCCTCATCCGGACTATTTAACGCATAGGTGCGCCGCCACTCATAGGCGGCTCCTCGAAGCTCGAAGGTAGTGAAGGAAATCCCGCTCGATCCTGATATACCCATGGTACAGAGAATGTGGTAACTCTCATCTAGAAATCCTAGAGTATCCTCCGATGCTGGACCGCTGAATACAGGAGGCTTGTACCTCTTGAACCTCTCAAGCCTCAGCTACTCCTCCTCGGAAGCCGCTGCCCTGTCCTCGGGCTGAACTGGCACTGCAAGCAGTACAGGAATAAACTCAAGGACCTACTCAACATACACTCGCTGCTCAAGAGTGCAGGCGATGGGAGTTTGTGCTCCTCCCCCGGCCTGAGATGTAGCTGCAGCATGGGGAAGCAACCCTGCTTGACCTAGAGTGGTGTACATGCTCATGAACTATGCCAGAGTCTCCTGAAGAGCTAGAGTAGTAGTAGCAGTAGGCGTGTCAGGTGCCTGGACTACGGCTGGAACTACTGGTTGTACCTCGGCGGCAGCTCGCGCAGGTGCTCTGGCTGCACCACGTGCGCGTCCTTGGTCTCTACCCCAGCCTCGGCCTCTGACGGCTGCAGTAGGGGGCGCGGGTGCCTGATCATCTCGGGTAGCACGTGTCTTCACCATCTGCGAGAGAATAGAAGACAAAAGTTTAGAATTGTGATGTCCAAAATATCGCACGACAAGGAAATCAAATGAAGTGGAAATTTTCCTAAAAGTTACATAGCCTCTCATAGATAAGTACAGACGTCTCCGTACCGATCAACGAGACTCTAATAAACTGGCTTGCGATCCACGACTCCTATGAACCTAGAGCTCTGATACCAACTTGTCACGACCCCAGTTCACCCTCCGTGAACTGTCGTGATGGCACCTAGTCTCTACGACTAGGTAAGCCTAACAAATGCGGAACATAAACGAAATTTGCGGAAGAAATAATCAAAATCCAAAATAACTGAATGGAACAATAGTTATAATGTCACTCGGCATATACAACACAACATTCTCAAAACCAGTACACTATCCCTAAACCTGGAGACTCACGGAAACACAAGCCTTTGGAATATCTAACAGTCCAACTTCAGAATATCTAACAAGAAAGAAAAATACAGAAGGGCAATGTTTAACAGCTAGAATAGAAAGGGACTTCTCGGTCTGCGGACGCGGTAGATGTACCTCGAAGTATCTAGAGCAGTCACCTCCCTCAAGGATGGTAGGCCTGAGTAGCGGTACCTGGATCTGCACATGAAAAATATGCGCAGAAAGGGCATGAGTACACCATAGTGGTACTCAGTAAGTGCCAAGACTAACCTCGGTTGGGTAGTGACGAGGAAGATCAAGGCCCTACCGAGGTTAAATAAAATATAAAGATCAATAGTATAGAAAAGAATAGTATGAATAAATATAGCAGTAAAATAACATAGGATGTACATGACATCAACAACTACACAAAAACAAGGTAAACACGGAAAGGAAACATAGCTCAGCACCAATAATAACAATCGGGGATCTCCCATGATACCGTCTTGTAGTCCCATATGTACATATCTAATAGATCTCCCGGGATCCCGTCCCGTAGTCCAACTCAACATGTACGGGGATCTACCGAAATCCCGTTCCGTAGTCCCAAATATAAATACCTAGTACTGAGGGAATCTACCGGGTGCATACTCGCAATTCCATATATCTGTGCAGGGGGATCTACCGTAAGCCCACATCCGTAGTCCTAAAATAAACAGACATGGGGGAGCTACCAGAATCCCACATCCATAGTCCTAAATTAAATACACAACAACAATAGGAAAATATACAGAAATGTCAATATTTCATATTAAGGCAACAAGTGATTCTAGCCTAGCATGCTGCACAAAATTCAAGTAAGGCAGGTTGAACAAATAAAGAAATTAAGTCATATAGACATGCTTTCCTAAGCTAACAATAGACTTAATAGTGCAAGTAATAGAAACAGGAAAGGAAACATACTAGTAATTACTTAAAAAAAATCGGATTTCCAACAATTAGCACAGGTACACACTCGTCACCTCACGTACAAGGCATTTCAATTAACAAAAATACCAATCCTAAGGGGAAGGTCCCCCACACAAGGTTTGACAAGCCACTTACCTCCTACCGTCTCAAAATCAACCCGAACCCACGCTCTTGCCACGAGTACTTGACTCCAAATGGCCCAAATCTATTCAATTCTATTGCATAATGTAAATAACACATCAAGTAACTGATTCTATAAAGAAATTCTATGCTAATATGCGAAATTAGCTAAAATGACCAGAACGCCCCTCGGACCCACGTCTCGGAATCGGGTAAAATTTATATTTCCAAAAACCTCGCACTCTCACGAGTTCAGTCATAACAAAAGTACCAAAATCGAACCTCAATTTGTTCCTCAAATCATCACTCAAAGGTCTCCCATTATACAAGCCCTAACTCCCCAATTACCACTAATTTTCCTTAATTTTTCATACTTAAATTGATAAAAATCATTCCAATAACGAGTTTAGGGACCAAAAATCTTACGCCAACGAATTCCTATGAAAATCCCTCTTGAAAAGTGCTCCCCAAGCTTCTTCCCGTTTTGAAAAGATTAAAAATGGCTAAATTTCGTGAAGGCAAGAATTTATATGTCCTGCCGAGCGATTTCCGCAATGCTTCTACGGAGCCAAGGTTGTATCTGCGACTTTTCATTAATGGGACATCTTCCGTATCTGCGACTCCAAATCCGCAGATGCGGTGCTGCTTCTGCGGTATTACCACCGCTTCTGTGGTTCCTAAAGAAATGACCAAATTCCGATTCTACGGCCACTAAGCCGCTTTTACGGTGCGCTCCTACGGAACCCAGACCACAGGTGCGGTAATGACAGAACCAGCAGCAGAAGCTGCAACTCTAACTCCAAAATCTTTCCGTCAACCATCCGAATTCATCCCGAGGCCTCCGAGACCTCAACCAAAGGAACCAACAAGTCACAAACTACTATCCAAACTTGTACCAATCCTTAGAACACCTAAAACAACATTGAAAACTCGATTTAAAAATGGATTCAAGCCTAAGAACTCCAAAATTCTCAAAATACTCTTTCGATCAAAAAGTCTATCAAACCTCATTCGAATGACCTGAAATTTTGCACACACGTCACATTCAACACTACGGAGCTAATCCAACTTCCGGAATTCCATTCTTACCCTTAGATCAAAATCTCACTATCGGACCGGAAACTTCAAAAATTTAACTTTCGGCATTTCAAGCCTAAATTAGCTACGGACCTCCAAAACACAATCCGAACACGCCCCTCAACCCGGAATCACCCAACGGAGCTAACGAAACCATTCGATTTCCATTCCAAGGCCGTGTTTACATTGTTCCAACTACGGTCAACTTTCCAACACTTAAGCTCTCATTTAGGGACTAAGTGTCACAAAACTCTCCAAAACTCAAAGTCGAACATCCCGGCAAATCAAAATAGCAAAAATAAACTTGGGAAAAGTAGTTAATAGGGGATCAGGGCATAAATTCTTAAGGCGACCGGCCGGGTCGCCACATCTGGTCATGGGTCAATGTACATGTATATGTGAATGCAATGCATAAGAATTACATCAATAAAATCTTTCCGAATGTCATAAGACCATTGTGTCTTTGAATAATATCAGGAAGTAAACTTTTCAACTTACGTATTTTCTGAGACCCATGAATAGACGATAGAATAATATGACACATGGTAAATCAAGAATATAAGTATCTCTAGCATTTCTATGAATAGAGTCATTTATGGAAGTTGTACATTTGCTCGTTTCGTTTGTATCATATGGATCATGCCAAAAAGAAAGAAGAGATAGTCTTAACATACCTGAACCGATTCTTTTGACAATTCTTCTAACATACGTCAATTGCAATAACACGTAACAACGGATTGAAGTAGAAAACAATTCGTATGATATTCTTGTGAAAGATTATATTGTGCTCTCTTAGAATCGCATTTTACACTATTGTAGCGTTATAAGGGTTCATAAGAATCCCCTTGAGAAAGAGAATTCCATCCTTCAGAGTATACATTGCTGCTGGTCTTTGCTAGTAATATTATCAAATAAGAAACCAAAGGACTCTCAATTACATAAGGGCTGGTCCTATTATCAATTAAGAGACCATACAAGCAACGTTACTAGTCGTATTCTCTAAACTATCCAAAGGACTCTTATGTGTAATCAAGGAAGCTTGTGTCTTTTGACTCATCATCATATTAGTGCCACTTTGGCTTGGATTAATGTCATGTGGAAGCCCCAAAAAATATCCTTATCCATTTAATCTTACTTTATACCACAATTATCCCCATCATTAATCAATAATTACCTGATTATCCACATAATTAAGAATTATCCCAAATTACTTAGAATACTACTCACTTTTAACACACTTCATATATCTTACTATGAATGTCATGTGATATGTTGTATGGAACTAGTCCATAAATACTGAGTATTTATAGTCTGGACCGTATTTTATCTCAAAATGCCAAACTTCGACGAAATTCTTCTTCATCGATTTGATTACCCTCTCACCTTCATGAATTTACTTATCACTTGCTTGAAATAGCATAATACTTATAATCTCAAAATAATCTCATTCCCGAGCTTTCATCAATTCACTAATGGCGTACTTTCAGGTACAAAAACATGGGGTGCAGCATCATTCCCACTTTTGGAACATTCATCCTCAAATATTGGCTGATGCACTTATCATTTTCATAACTTATGTCTTTAGAATACTTTAGTACTCTGCTTGCCATCTAGGCAACCGTTCTATGAGTAATTCCAAAGATCAGGGCATTCCCCCCTTTAGGCATCTCTCATACCACGACTTGTGGACGGAATCCTTCCAATCTCGTGGTTATTGCTACCTTCTATCATGCAGCCTGTACGATTCTGAACTTTTATGTGCGCCTATGCGACTCTTCTTTCCTTTTTACTCTGATTTTTAGCCATTACTGAAGTTCTTCGCTCGGTAATTTGTCAAACTTACGAATATTTCTATATCTTATTTCATAGACCTGGTTATCCATCCGCTTGATTTTACTGCATCTAGGTTGTTCATACTGTACCATAACTCTTACTTCAATTTATCTTTACTGAGGTCTGCTACCAAACTCAATGTTAATCTCGTTGCTTATCCTATATGTATAAGTCTAAGTCCTTTAATGCTTCCTCATTATTGGTCATCTTAAGAATGATGACCTAATCTCATCTCATACTTTGTAACTTTTATCCATCCATTTTTGATTCACCTTAATGTCGATCTTAATTTACCATTGATAACTTCACCTCTTATGTATCATTGCCTCTAGGGCTCACATCTCATCAGGGAACATCGGGAGTAATTTCCATAATCGTATTTCATAGTATCGCAATGTGATTCACCTTATGGGGGGAGGTATTCTAATCCCGTGTCATCCATGAAATCTTTTATTCTTCTTTTTTTTCTTCAAATCATTATTCAATCGAAGGCAAAGACGTCATCCTTTATTTGTCACAATTACACCCTCATTCTATTACTAGGGCAACATTCCATCTCTTGTAAATGCTACTAGTCTTAGACTCCTTTGAGTTCATTCAAGCTATACTGAGCTTTATATAACTTAGAAAAACCATCAGCTCTCTCGTTTTTGTGGGTTTAATCCCGAAGACTTATGCATTCTCGTCACCTTCTCACTCACCCTTTCTTATCCTTACTCTTGTCTGCTTAAAACATTGTCTCTCTACCATACTTTATCTTGCGACCTACACATATCTATTTATACTACTTTCAACCTTACTTCAACTTGCTTGCCCCATAGATTTCCTTATGTTATTCTGGAAAATCAAGCAAGACATCACATCGTCTCTAACTCTTCTCTACTCTCATAACCAGAGCTCTCAATACCTAGCAACCATGGGCTGGGAGATATGCCACTGACGATGCTGCTATCATCCCTGGATACTGTATCCCAGTGCTTCTAGCATGCTATCTGATGTATGGACTATTCACAACCTTCTACACTTGAGTATCTAGTACATTGTTCACCTTTACCTTACTTATATTAAAATATCTCCTCACATCTTCTATATCTTTCATAACCTCCATTCCACATAGGTATAATTCACAACCACAACTTGAAGCTCTATTAGAATACTTGCACCTCTAGTGCATACATAATCCTGTGGGAGCTTCATACTGATTTCTTATAAGGCTGGTACTTTTCTAACTAGCTTTATCGTAGCGCCATTATAAAATATGGATACTGTACTATCTCTCTTGTACCTTTAATATTAAGAGTAATCCTGCAATGTTCTCACACGAGGTTTATAATTTTCTGGGTTCAATAATCAGATTCCTGATTCACTTCGTTGATGTAACTTTTTAATTTCTTCTTCCTTCTGATCAACCTTTATGTAAGCTTAAGTTATCTTCTGATCTGCGGCTCATGATATTAGTCATCACTTTAGCCCTTCATGGACACTATGGAATATCCACGATACAATCTTCTAACAATTCTATCTTTTATCTATGACCTGGGCTCAATTCTTTCTTTTACTTATACTGGAGTCTTCTTTGGCTGTATGATTAATCGAATAATTCCTTTCATTCCATTTCAACTTCTTCAAACGTAAGCAATTACTTTTCCTGGTCTTTTTGCTCCCTTTTGTGTACATACTTAGCTTATCTGAGTTCTCATGCATGCCAAAGTTTTTGTGCAACTCATATGGTCTCGAATATTACTTTTAGTTTTACTCCCCGCTCATTAGCCATGGTAGGTGCACCTTTCTTTTGGAGTGCATACAATTTTGTAGTTAGACTATTGTAACACAACCATTTCCTATTTAGGTCATTGTGCTTTGGTTGAAGCCTTCTTCCTAATTTCCTCAACTAGTCTTTCATTGTAGTACTTGGGGGGGATCCTCTGACTCTTACAAGGTTGCGAGCTTATCACATCGTATGCCTGACGAAATTTCTGATGTTCTTCCAAGCCTATAATTATCTCTAGTTACTTATCTCCACACCCTTGTGCTTCTAGGGTTACTTCTGAACTAATATTTTGACTGTTGTCAAGTGGCACTCTCTTTTAATTCTGTAACACTCATACGGTACATACGATACCTTTTTAACTTTCTCAACTCCTATATGGATATATTTCAAAGATCACGATGCCATAACTACGAGGCTGAATTCCCCATATTGGGGTTCCCTATGTTTATCTTGCACAATCTATTGATTTGTCTGTATCCTCTTTTCTAACAATAGCTAGGCTCTTCCTAAATTAACTACTAATTACATGTTGACCTATTCCCGTATCAATATTCCGTGTAATCTTTCTTGGGTTATTTCACTGTCTTAACTCACCACTCACACTAACTCTTTATGTCTCAATAACATCTTGGGTAGGAACCCTTACTTCCTCTCCTTGACGTCGTGTTTGTATAATGTTCTAGAATCGTAGCATATCAGTAGGATTTGAGTAAGTGAAATCTTATACCTTTCTCCTTTTTCTATCACATTCTTTCTTTACCACTTCATAGTTACTAAAACCACTTAATTTTTGACTTAATGCCAGATCACTCCATATTACCCCCTATAGGGAGTACTCAGATTTAGTACGACGCTCTATCTGTAGATGTTTTACCTCTTCATCTTTGGCATCTTTTCACATCATTGATGACCCTTATTCGCCTTGTGGTAATCCTTCTGTACCAAGGATAAAACAATTCCTTACTCACGAGGGTGACATTTAGTGTAACTAGCACATACAGTCCCTTATGCTTAACTTTGCTTACATTGCTTGCTTTGGGGAAGCTCCTTCCTGATTAACCATTCTCTAAATTTTTCATGAATCTTCTTCTGTTGTCTATTCTATTATCGCCGCAATAAAATCTGAAATTCTCATGATGTTGACCATTATCAAATCACGTAGTCCCCAATTCACATTTAATTTATCTTGTTCACCAGCCCATAATGATTTCTATTATTCTGGGGTCTAACTTTTCCTTTCGGTAATTTCATTGGAGTCACGAACTTATTTCTCGATGTGAGGATATGACTTCATGGCATATAGTCTTTTGTTGTCTCAAGGCTTATCACCTCTCGTCCTTTCCTTTACTTGACTATAGACTCTGTAATACTGTCATCTTTTAGACCTACCATTGTCATCCATGTATCACATCTTACTCTTAATGCTTCATTATCTCTCTTCTTATTTCTTGGTAGCATTTCTATCTATCACATTATTCTAAAAACTTCAACAAGATAATGTTTTGCTTTAAGCTCCCTTTTTCTACATTCACTGGCTCTTTGGGTTGCCTAGCATTATCTCTCTACTAGGGACGGGAGTCATACTAAGATAATATTTATCCTTTCTAGGTTTCCAGTGCCTATCTTTGTAGCACTCATATCTAGCTATACTATTTTAGAGTGCACCATCCAGGTGTCTCACAAGGGGATCCATTACCACGTTTGCACTATCCTTCGAAAATGCCAACTAACTCTACCAATCCATCCCTATTTTGGATTACTCTAACCCCAGTCGGATCTTGATAATCCGTCTTTCTCTTAAACTATATCTGTTAGCTCTCATATGGCATAATTGAGATCGGTGTGGCCGATTGTACGTACATCTTTAACTGTTGAAGGTAACTCAAAATACTTATATCTCCCATTCTGAATGGTAAATAATGATAATCTTTAATAACTGGGCACCTCGTACCCTTCTTCACCTTGCTTCTTTTACTTGCTAAAACTTGGGTCTTTCTTCCGATTCTGTTATTCCTTTTTACCATAAGAGTGGATAAGTATTCTTGCCTTAAAAATCTTTATCAAGAACCTTACATATTTTAGTACACGCATGGTTTGCTGAAGATCTCACATTTACTCATCATAAGCATAATGCAAAATCGAGTTTCTCTGACTCAATACTTCTACAGCTATATCTCTTACCGACCATCTTTCTGAATGTAGGCATCATTGTATTACGAATAAGATAGAGTTTAGGAAATTGAGTTCTTACAACTGAGCTCTACCACACGATCTAGAGTAACAAGAAATACTGACAGTCCTAAATGCCTTGTAGCGTCCTACTTATAAGTGTAGTGCATAACACACCCATAAACAAGACTCTACTAGACACGACTTGTAGACTCCCTACGATAGTACTGCTCTCATACCATTTTGTCATGACCCAAACCAATGGGCCGTAACGGGTACTCGGTACCTTACTAAATCTAGTACCTACGAACTGTATCTTTCATATCATGCTATAATAGGTAAATGAGCTCGAGAGGTTGTCGTGAGATAATTAGAATAAACATGAGATAATACTCGACATAGAACGACCCAACCTAATATAGAAACTTACATACGTGACATACTGGCCTATAAGACCAACATGATCATTTGTAAACTCAAAAGATAGGCCAACAATGCCATTCAAGTATCCATATAGATGAAATCTGTCTACAAGCCTCTAAGAGTACATACTTATCATAAAGGTCAAGACAGGGCCCCACCATACCAAACAATACGTGTCTGAATCATACTGACCAAACAAGTAAGTCCGGAGCAAATGGAGTGCAGCAACTCTCCCGCTGAGCTGATAGCCTACTCGGAGGACTCTCGACCTATCTATCGGGACTTGCGATCATGAAACGCAGCATCCCCAAGCAAAACCAACGTCAATATGTATAATGTACCGAGTATGTAAGGCACATATATAAGTACATAAAATACATGGAAGCAATATAGAGCAAATGACTCAACCTGTAAGTCTGGATAACTCTGTAAAATCATAAAATACTTATAGTGTCATGCATATGTGTATGAATGTTATGTCGTGCATAAGTACATGTGTTCATAACATCATCAAGCCTCTGAGGGGATCCCATCATATCATCTCAGCCACTGTGGGCAAAATTATTAACATATACCAGCTGATCAAATGGTGGTATGTATAAAATGTCGTAACCTTTCTCATACCATATACATATAATATACATATATATGTGTATATAGCTCCATCTAGTCATTGGTCAATGTACATGTATATGTGTATGCAATGCATGAGAAGTACGTCAATAAAATCTTTCGGAAAGTCATAAGACTATTGTGTCATTGAATAATATCATGAAGTAAACTTTTTCAACTCACGTATTTTCTGAGACCCATGAACAGACGATAGAATAATATGACATATGGTAAATCAAGAATATAAGTATCTCTAGCGTTTCTATGAATAGAGTCATTAATGGAAATTGTGCATTTGCTCGTTTCGTTTGTATCTTATGGATCATGCCAAAATGAAAGAAGGGATAGCCTTAACATACCTGAACCAATTCTTTTGACAATTCCTCTAACATACGTCAATTGTGACAACACGTAATGGTGGATCAAAGTAGGGAACATTATCAAATAAGAAACCAAAGGAATCTCAATTACATAAGGGCTGGTCCTATTATCAATAAGAGATCATACAAGCAATGTTACTAGTCCTATTCTCTAAACTATCCAAAGGACTCTTACGTGTAATCAAGGAAGCTTATGTCTTTTGACTCATCATCATATTAGTGCCACTTTGGCTTGACTTAATGCCATGTGGAAGCCCCAAAAAATATCCTTATCCATTTAATCCAACTTTATACCACAATTATTCCCATCATTAATCAATAATTACCTGATTATCCACATAATTAAGAATTAACCCAAATTACTTAGAATACTACTCACTTTTAACACACATCATATACCTCAATATCATGGTCATGTGGTACCTAATGTGGAATTAGTCCATAAATACTGGGTATTTATAGTACGGACCGTATTTTATCTCAGAATGCAAAACTTCGATGAAATTCATCTTCATCGATTTGATTACCCTCTCACCTTCACGAATTTACTTATCACTTGCTTGAAATAGAATATACTTATAATCTCAAAATAATCTCATTCCCGAGCTTTCATCAATTCACCTATGACATACTTTCATGTACGAAAACTTCGGGTGTAATAGCGTGGAAGTAATCCAAAGAGTTTAAATGTGATCCAAACACTCTTTTGAAAGAATGAAGATTTAACAACATAGGAGAAATTCTATTTGGTTTGGGTCTCAATTCTTTGTTGTGTTGTTCCCGTGGGTATTTTTAGGCGTTGGATAAATTCTATTAAATATGTTTGCTTGATTATTGATGATTAAACCATGATTGCACTTACAGTTGCCCCAGTGGCCATGAGTACTTATTAAAATCTGGGAATCACCAATTGGCAAAAATGGTTACTGTTATGTGCTTACCCTATAGTTTTCCTTCTAACCCTCATTTTGTGCATTATATTAGAAGAGTTTTTAATCCTACTTATAAAGGATGGCCTCGCGCAACCGTAAAGAGCGATATTTATAAATATAAACATGAATATGAACAATATTTGCGCTATTTATTTACTCATATAGATTGTCGCATTGCTATTACTACTGATATTGGTAGAAGTGGTAATGACTGTGATTATCTAACTGTTACAAGTCATTGGATAGATGAGGAGTGGATAATGCAAAAGCGCATTATTGCTTATAGAATAATTAATTCACGCCACACAGGTAAGTTTATTGCTAACACAGTTGCAGATATTTGTAGATATTTTTGCATTAAAGATAAAATTATGTCGGTTTCAATGGATAATGCTTCTAGTAACACTAATGCTATAGGCTTGCTTACAACTACACTAAATCCTGCATTTAGTAATATTTTTCATGTTAGATGTATTTGTCATATTTACCATTTAATCGTCGGTGCTGGTATGAAAGTTTTAAATGTAGAAATTGAAAAGGTTAAAATGGCTCTTAATTGGCTTTTTTATTCAAACCGTAGAAGTAGACTTAGAGACTATTTTAAAAAATGTGATGAATTTGGCCTTAGAGAAAGAAAGGTTCCTAAACCATGTCCGACTAGATGGAATTACATGTATGAAAGTTTAGTTGTTACATATGAATATAAGAACCCAATAAGTGCAACGTATAATGCTCGTGTAGGTGATGGTGATGATGATGATGATGAGCACCTTACAAATCAAGATTGGAGTAATGTTAAAATGCTTGTAGACTTTTTAGAACAATTTCATATTGCTACAAATGAATTATCTGGCCAATATTATCCTACTATTTCTAACTTAGTTTATATTGCGGCACTTGTAGATTTATTTACTCAATTTTCAGAGGGTGGAGTAATTTATGAAGAAGCTAATAATTTTATGAAAGTTAAGTTTAAAAAATATTTTTTCCCTATCCCCCCCACCCCCCATTTTTGGTGTTGCTGCATTGTTAAATCCTACAATAAAATTAGGAGGTCCTCACTTTTGGTATTCAAAAATTTATAACGCTTTATCACTTTCAGTTGAGGAATTTGCTACACTTGAAGATGCAAAAGCCTCAATTAAAATAAATGCTCAAACTATTTATAATGCTTATCAACTTGCCTTAGATCAAGCTAGACCAAATGTTCCAACTCCTACTTCGTCTAGTTCGCAAGCATCTAAAAGAACTGCGGGCCTAAAAGCCCTTAGTTCTTGGACGGAGTTCAGGGGTTCTCAAGGTGATAATTTTGGTGACAGTTCACAACTAAATGAGCTTCAAGTTTATTTGTCGCAGGGACTTGAATCAGAGAACCCTGATGGCTCCTTCGATGTTTTGGAATGGTGGAAGGACAAACAAAAACACTATTCGGTTCTTTCAAGGATGGCTCGAGATATTTTAGGTGTTCAAGCTTCAACAGTGGCATCAGAGAGCGCATTCAGTCAAGCGAGACTTCAAATCGGTGATCATAGAGCGTCTATGAGGGAGAGCTTGGAAAAATCAGTACTCTTCAGAGATTGGATCCGTTCGGAAAGAAGAAATTTTGGACTTGCAGAATCACAACCGGAGATAGATGAAGCTTATGAAGAAATGCTAGCGGAACTTGCGCAGTATGCTACTTCGCCCGGAAGCGGTGATGAACAAGCTTCTTTTCCACCACCACCAACGGAAATTCCTCTGGACCTTCAAGGATTTATGAGATTTGTGTTTAAATTTGATATAGTATATATATATATATATTATATATCTAATACATATATAGTTTATATGTATTAGATATATAATATACATAAGGCAATATATAATTATATATACACATAATACACCCTTATATATACACCCTCATGAAAAATATATTTGGTAATTTACACTCTATATCTAAAGCATGACCAGAAGCAGATTTACCAAATGAGTGGTCTTTTTAAAATATTTAGTAGGAAGAATACCCTCTTGGATACAACTTACATCTGCTCAACTATCAATCATTGTTACATCAGTTAGAGAGAAAGTATTATCAATCAAGATAGTACATTTAATGTACCACTTATGAGCTGTAACAACCTGCATCATTCCTAAAAACATATCAGAATTTTCATTAATCGAATAAATCTGATCAGAAATTTCTTTTCCCTTTTCATTTGAAGATTCGGAAATTCCGTTAGCCGAAAAATCAGTTAGAGAATTATTTTTCTCAATTTGAGTAATCTGGTGATCACAAATCATTTGATTTTGTTTAAGAGACTTAATATCTCTTTTCAAATTCTCAATTTCAATTTTCAAATCATCAAAAGAAGCATCTCTGCTAGGTGTACTGGACTTATGAAGTCGTTTATTAATTTCAGACAAAGAATAAGGCGCAAAATATTCAAATTCGTTCTTATATTTTTCAAAAGGTTTTGAACTACTAGAACTAGAACTTGCAGCTAAATTAATAATTTTTTCACGAAGTTTTTCATCGGTAACTTCTTTTAAAAGTTCTATTACATTATTAGATGTAATAGTTTTCATATTCAAATCATGAAATTGTGATTGCAATTTATAAAATTCGTTATCATCACAAGTACAAATATCACCTTTGCAAGTTTTGCAAGAAGTATCAAATACCTTTGAAATTGTTAGGGCTAATATGCTGGGCGGTAGTCTGCACGGCCATCCAGATCTAGCTGTTTCAGTACCTTTGAAGGTTGGCGGTAGTCCGCACGACCAGTAAAGATTCAAAATATACGGGAATTTTATTATAGTTTTAATGACTGTATGGAAGGATCTATCCTTTTACCCAAGCAAGGGGCCTGTCTAGGTCCGATACATATTCTTATTGAGCCCATGTGTCTAGCAGTTCTAACTGTGAAAGGGATAGACATTTTGACAACTTCAGCAGGCTTTAATGTCACAGCTGGCTAGACGTATCCACTAAGGAAAAGCCAATAAGAGTAGTACCAGAGTCGACTGTACCACAATCTTGGAACCAAGCCAAGAAAATATATTAAAATTTCTTTATATTTTGAAAGAGTCTGGATTCGTCATGGTTAATATGCAAGAGAAATTAGTTCTTCAACATAGATATGAATCCGTTTAGCCGGACATAGTCACAGCTGGGGAGAGAAACAAAGTAATTAAATACTTATAAAAATTAAAATAAACAAATACCTTTAAGGCCGGGATGCAAGGCCCTGAAGATGGTGAACTGAACTTCGAAACTTTATTTACTTCAACTGATTTACAAAATGAAGAAGCTAAGAAGCTAAAAGTCTTTACAAGAGAGAGAGAGAGAGAGAGAGAGAGTTCTTAGAGAGAGAGGGGGTTTTCCAATCTGCCTCTTCAAATGAAGAGCTCCTCTATTTAAAGAAAGAAAAAAAGAAACATAACGAATCTTTAAATAGTAAATTGGGTCCCACATATGGGTCCCTATACAGTGTTTCTACTGTTGAGAACAGTGTATTTACTGTTGTGTGGGGTCTTTGGCAGTTTTTAGTCAAAGTCCTCTTCTGTCTAAATCATTCAATTGTTGGAGGAAATTTTCCACCTTGTCCATGTTTTTGTCGGATAATATTACTTACAGTTGTATTGGCTGGGAATCTTCTTCTGCGATATCATCGCCACTTATTTCACTGTGCATTGATGTGTCTGACCTTTCAGTCTATGTGCTAAGGTTAACCGCACTATCTACACTTGTCCCCTCTTGCGCAGCTTTCATTTGTAAAAAAATCTAGCTTTATCTCTAGGGTGTTTCAATATGTGTCTAGTCAAACTACCCGTACCGCTACGGTCTCCAGTAAATTTATGAACTAGTTGAGACCCACAAGTGTTACACTTAGCCTTATTTCTTTCTCTTAGTTGAGTAAAAAAATGCCAAACAAAAGATGTTTCGGGCCGTTTAGAAGGTTGTCTATTAAAAGTAGGGGTTACTACAGGAGGGTCAGGCGGGGCATCAGTTGGGTTATTAACAGGACAAGTAGGTGTATCATCTAAATCCGATTGCGTTTCATCTAAATCATCATTTTCCTCATCATTTTAAAGATAGTTTCATTAGGATAAAGAACATTCATAACTTCTTCATTTAATTGTTGACCCGGTGCAACATCATGGCAAAATTGACTATCAAAAAATTGAAAACAAGGGTTATCACTATCAAGAATAATAGGTGGAGGAGGACGGGTAACAGGTCTAGGTCGGGGAGCCGGGGAAAGAGTAGTAGCTTGGCTACTAGATTCACCAATTTTAGATTTTCCCTTACCCTTACCACCAAAAATATTTTTCAAAGAAAATGTCATATTAATTATAATTATACTAAATAAAACTAACAAAACTATAATATTAAAACTTAAGAGTTGGAACGAGTTTACCGAATTGACGAACAACTTCTTGAAAATTGAATATCGTTGAAGACTTGAATACTTCAATTCACCAACTTCACATTTTTTCACAAAATTGCAATAATAAAGTAAGCAATTATAGAAGAAAATTAGAGAGAGATTGATGAATTTGTGAGTAAAAATGAAAGAATGAGGGGGTATTTATAGTTGAGAATTGGGAAAAAGTGTAATTATAAAAAGTTTGGGGTTAAAGCAAAGTTTGGGGGCCAAATGGCTATTTTTTAAAGTGCCCAACGGATAAATTTTGAAGGCCAACGGCTAGATTTTAAAAATCTGACCGTTGGTCTTTTTTAAAAAAAAAAAATTTTTAAAATTAGTCGTTGGAGCCTGTTAGGCCCGTTGGGCCCGATTGAACCGGCCCAGGCCTGCCTGCCGGTCCCGGGCTTAACGGTCCCGGACTCACGGGCTAATTGTGTTGAACCGGCCCACCACGGGCTTTTGCACCACTAGAGCCCAGGCCCGGTTGAACCGGCCCGTTTGGCCCGTTTGGCTCGCTGTCCTGGGCCGGTCTCGAGCCAGGCCAGAATACCGCCTTAATTGGGGATCATCTACTATACACTTGAATGCACTTGAAAAATACTTGATGAAATAAGAAAGTTTTCTTTCCTCTCTATATTTCTTGTCTATTTTATTATTTTATATTATCACTTTGATCTTAATTTTGTAACAAAAACCTCTTTTTTTTTCCCCAAAAAAAATTTATTGTTCTTCCTTTTTTAGATACAAAGTTGTTAAGTAATTTTTTTTATTATCGATACCTTCTAATATTGTTTTCTCGAATAATAATATAGCAACTCATTTAATCTTCTTGAGAATTGTTGATCTTAGGTAAGATTTTGTTACTTTAATTTTTTTTCTTAAAAAGGTAACTGATATAAAAATTATTAACATTACTTATAAGAAATATAAGCATTCTAAAAAGAATCAAGTCTTTTATTTGATTGAATATCTCTATTAGAGTGTTATTTTTTAATTGTACTATTTTCTTTAACACTATTAGTTTCGAAAATAAGTTTAAACCATCAATATTAGATCGACTATTATATTTTAAAGTACATTCAAGATTAAGATAGTATTTTTTTTCAAATTCTCATAATCTATTGATCTCAAATTTTTACCACTAAAACTTTTGAACTGTTAAACTATTAAACTCTTGAAGAAAACAAGTAAGAAAGAAATAAAAGAGTAAGCATACAATCTTATAAGAGAAGGGAATTCTTTTTATATGAAAAAAAAATATTTTTTACTAAAAATACTCAATATTTTTTTATAACCTACAAAATTATTATTGCTAAAAATGAGATCCCCAAATTTTGGAGGCCTAAACCAAGTGCCTTACTTGCTTCACCATGGAGTAGGCACCGATAGTCTCCATGCACTTCATAATAAAAAAGTTTACCCGGGCCGCTAAAGCGCTGGCAGCAATTGAAGTAGTTGTATGTGAGATCAAAGTAACACAAAACATGAACAGTTGCATCATACATGCATTAAACCAAATTTCCATGTCAAAACGGAACTAATAACAATTGTTCAACAAATATAATGTGGATTGGACTTAAAAAGAAAAACAACATTTATGTTCTCATAGCAATGAACACTTAAAACAAAGACATAATGGTGTTCCAAACTCATGATCAAATTTCCATGTCAAAATGGAATTAAACAATTGTTCAACAAATATAATGTACACTGGACTTATAAAGGAAAACAACATAAATATTATCATAGCAACGAACACTTAAAACCAAGACATAACGGTGTTCCAAAATGATCAAAGATGCTTGAAACCGTGATTAAAAAGCAACTCATGATTCTCAATCCCAAAGTCATTATGCTCAATCTGACTGAGTATATAGGCGTTTGGATCGTAAAATCCCTCGACGTGTTGGTCATCAAGAAAGCTAACTTCATGGTGTGAGAATATGTCGAACTTATCAATGTTGACCAAGGTTTGAGCAACATCTTCTTCAACTTTTCTTTCTTCTTTAGAAGCATTGTCTTCTCCAGGAATTTGACTCTTGTTTCCATCTGTAGCTTCATTCACAGTTTTGGCCCCTTCTTTTGCTTTGTCCATTTCCTTTTGAGGAACAACTTCATGCATATCAAAGTTTTCAATGCTTCCACTATTTCCTCCAAGTTCAAATAATGTGTGTGGGCCCCACATAACCTGGTTGTCATTCCCTGCATATTTCATGACCCCATATCAAAAATAAAATATGACCATCAGATGGATTTAAGTTATATACGTGACCGTGTTAAAAAAGGTTACACTAGCGCAATGTCTTTTAAAATTGTGATAACAAATTAGTTACGATACCATTTTTACCATGTTATTAGTTAATGCGTATAATAAAGATTTACCTATAATTATCTTGTAATCACATGATTATCTACTATTTTTTTACAACGAAGGTGCACATTCTTGTGATTTATCTAATGCATTTGTTAAGATCAGTTTTTCTAGGTAAAATTACCTCCATATAGAGAAAACTCAGCGGCAATCTCATCAGCTTTGGCCAGGTTAACGATCATTTCTACTTCACCTTTTTCTTCTACTACATAATTGTTTTGGTCTCCAGCATTCTCATGAATAGCTTTGCTTCCCTCTTCTTCTTCTTTGTCTACTTTCTTGTCATGAGCAGCTTCAATGGGATCAAAATTTGCAGATATTCCAAAATTCCCTTCGATTTGTAAGGAAAACAAAAGAAATGGTCATCAGTTAATGGTTATCATAAAGATTTACCTATAATTATCTTGCTAGCACATGATTGTGTGCTGTTTTGTACGCCGAAGGTTCACATTCTTGTGGTTTATCTAATGCATTTGTTAAGGTCCGTTTTTCTTGGCGAAATTACCTTCATA
The DNA here is from genome assembly GCF_000393655.2 of Nicotiana sylvestris. NCBI lineage: Eukaryota > Viridiplantae > Streptophyta > Magnoliopsida > Solanales > Solanaceae > Nicotiana > Nicotiana sylvestris. Next base: position 64,332,947 of record NC_091064.1, read on the forward strand.
TAGAGAAAACGCAGTGGCCACCGCATCAGTTTTTGCCAGGCTAACGAACATTTCTTCTTCACCTTTTTCTTCATCAGCATTCTCATGAATAGCTTTGCTCACCTCTTCTTCTTTGTCTACTTTCTTGTCATGAGCAGCTTCAATGGGATCACAATTCGCAGAAATTCCAAAATTCCCTAATTATGTTAGGAAAAAAAAAGAAAGGTCATCCCTTGTAGCTAAAGATTTTGATTATGTAAAAAATATATAACAAATACTATAATAGATGCATTCACTAATTAAATAGTTCTTGTGGCTTATAGAATGCAAATAATAGTACTTGATGCATATTAATATATAACATAGTTTCTTTTTCTGGGCAAAATTACCTTCAAATAGAGAAAACTCAGCAGCCACCGCATCAGTTTTAGCCAGGCTAACGATCATTTCTTCTTCACCTTTTTCTTCATCAGCATTCTCATGAATAGCTTTGCTCCCCTCTTCTTCTTTGTCTGCATTCTTGTCATGAGCAGCTTCAATGGGATCAAAATTTGCAGACATTCCAAAATTCCCTTCGATTTGAAAGGAAAAAAAAAGGTTATCCCTTGTAGCTAATGATTTTGATTGTGCAAAAATAACAAAATGCAAATAATAGTACTTGATGCATATTACTATATAACATATTTTCTTTTGCGCTAAAAAATGAAGAATGTGTTTGTGAAGAGCATGCATGGTGAAACTACCTTCAGTATATGGGAATTGAGTGGGCAACTCTTCATTTTTTGCCAAGCCAACAACCACTTCTTCCTCACGTTTCTCTTCAAATGCAGAAACCTCTTTACCTTTTGCATTCCTTTGCACGATCTTAGACCCCTCATTTTCTTTTTCTGCTTTCTTCTGGGGAAAAACTTCATAGCAATCCAAGTTTGCAGCAAAGCTTTCACTCTTCTCTTCTTGACATAATGATGGCATGTTGAGAGCATCAATGGAAACATTAGAGCAAGAAGCCTTGTCGAATTTCTCAAGTTTCGAAAGACTTGAACCTTTACTCACTACAAAAGTAGATGACTCATTAATTAATACAACTATCAAAAGAAAATGATCATTTAATATAGTTAATAATTTTGGTGATGAAAATATAACACAAACTAATGTTCTTGTGTACGTGTTTTATTTAGGGTCTTCTATGCTATTTTTTACTGATCTCCTATGAAAAGTGGGAAGGGGAGCGTTGGAGCAAAGATAAAGTTGTTTTCGTGTGACCTATAGGTTACAGGTTCGAGCCGTGGAATGATCAGCCGCTGATGCTTGCATCAGGGTAGACTGCCTACATCACACCCCTTGGAGTGTGGCCCTTCCCTGAACCCTAAGAGAATGTCGGATACTTCGTGTACCGGGCTGCCCTACGAGAATTGGTGATATAACTAAAATCATATTTGTAAATATGACTATAAAAAACCAAATCTCCCGTGAAGTTTCACGTACTAGACTGAAATAATTTTTGTGGCTTATCAAATGCATCTTTAAAAGTAGCATTCACAAAGAAATTACCTTCAATGTGCAACTCCTTATTTTTTACCAAGCGCAAATCCACTATGTGGATATCTTCTTTCCACCCATCTGCATTCCCTTGCACAATCTTGGCACCATCATTTTCTTTGTCTGCTTCTTTCTGGGGAAAAATTTCATAGCAATCCAAGTTTGCAGCAAAGCTTTCACTCTTCTCTTCTTGAAGTAATGGTGGCATGTTGAGAGCATCAATGGAAACATTAGAGGAAGAAGCCTTGTCGAACTTCTCAAGTTTTGAAGGACTCGGGCATTTACTCACTACAAAAATTGATGACTCGTTAATTAATACAACTAGCAAAAGGTAATGATCAATTAATATAGCTAATAATTTTGGTGATGAAAATATAACACAAACTAGAATTCCTGTGTGCGTGGTTTATTTAAGGTCTTCTGTGCTATTTTTTACTGATCTCTTACGAAAAATGGTGATATAACTAAAATAACATTTGTAAATGACTACAAAACCAAATCTCCCGTTTCACATACTTGACTGAAATATAATTTTTGTGGCTTATCAAATGCATTAGTTTTTAAGAGTAGTATTCACAAAGAAATTACGTTGAGTCTGCAACTCTTTTTCTAATTTGTCCACTTCCTTCTGGGGAACAACTTCAACGCTATCCAACTTCTTAGATCTTCCAATTTCTCCTATTTGAAACAACGATGGCACGGGGATAGGATCCGCGGGGAGGTTGGAGGACGATGGCTTATAAAATCTCTTACGATTCGAAGGATTTTTACTCCTCGACCCTACCAACCAAGCTCATTTAGATAGATTAAGTAGACTAAACAAAGTACGTGTACAAGAAAGACTAAGGAAGCAAAACCGCTTACCCTTTGAATGAACCTTCTTGGATTTATCCGCATTCTTGTGGCGATTACCCGGGTTAGTAAGATTGTTGTATGCTATAACTAAAAAATTGCTACGATTATATGGTTCCTCTGGTGTGGTTTTGCTTTCTATTATAGGTTCTTCAGCACTGCTCTTTTGAATTTTCGCTGCAGATTCGCTGCTATCCGAGTTTGAAGATTCTAACTTTCTTTTGTTGGAGGGTGTTTCCGAAGCCTCTCCGACCTATAGTTTAATTAACATAGTGTTAATTATAAGCATAAAGTAAAGTAAAAATCCAACAATATTTGTAAGAGTTTAATTTATTCACGACGCCGGTGTAAGTATTTCTTGCACCATTAAGCCACCTTAATTACCTGTTATTGCAGTCTTATTTTCAAGGTTCAGAAGGCTTACCTATATATAACCTTAAAGTGACCTTATGAGGTAAAACTTCTTTACAATTAAGGGTCGTTTGGTTAAGAGATAAGTTATCTCATGATTAATTATCCTAGAATTAGTCATTCCGGAATTGTTATTCAACCCTCCTATAGGGATAAAAATAATACTACAATCTTGGGATAACTATTTTCGGGATTAATTATACTGCCATTTGTTTCAACCAAATGTGAGATAAACTCATCTCAAATTTAATCCAGGAATAAATTATTCCTTGTCTCTCGTACCAAACGAGCCTTTACGGATAACTTAAACTCTACTTGTAATAACTCATAATTTAATGTAACAACTTACGACAAACTCGCTTGCTACATTCTCTTCTTTGTGTTGATTATCTGAGTTCATGAGGTTGTTGTATGCAATCGCACCAGGCTTTTCGGTCGCCATCACTTCACTTCCAACAGGCAGTACACTACTACTGCCCTTTTGTTTCTTTGCTGCAGGTTCTTTCCCTGAGCTTGAAGATTGTACTTTTCTTTTCTTGGTGTGTTTCTCAACCTTAGTTTAATCAAAATGCTGTTGTAAGAATTGTGTAACAATATAATAAAGAAATTTCTTTAAAGTTTATGTTTGTCAAAAAATTAATAGCTTACCCTATACTCTTTTACTTCATTGGTTTCTGGATCTACTTCTACCTTCAGTTTCTCGAAACCCTTGAATATGAACCTTCTTACATCCGCCACAGACCGGCATTCAGCATTTCTTTTCTCATGGTAGTAAAACTGCAACACAACAAGGTTTTTCTTAAGATTGCAATTATTAAGTACAATATTATTAGTATAAAATTAGAAGTTTGATTCTTCATTCTTCATTTTCTTGACTTATCTCTGTTTATAATGTCTAGTTTTTAGGATCAAGATTTAACCAGCAAATTAAAATAAAAGTTTAATTAAGTTCTATGCACTAACAATACACGTAGTTACCATATCGCAATGTCCATTTGGACGTTGTCTTGTTTCAGCAGTCCATCCATGCAGTATGTCATTGTATTTGCTATTGAGTCCAAATGGATCGTTTGGTTGTTCTCCCGTCTATAATTCAGAGTACATAACAAAGTATTTAACAACATTAGTTGTCTTATAAATATGACAAAGTTGTAAGAAAAAACCTTGAACTATTGAAATTTACACAGGAAAAATCTTAAAAACCAAATGGACTAACCTTATTCAATTTTACTGTATAAGTGGTAGCTTCGCTTTCTGAAGGTAGAATTACGAAGCTAACAGGAGTGTAGCCTAGGACTTGAGCATTAACCAACCTTCTCTTCCTCGTAGTGAGTTGCTGAGGAGTTACAGGCTCATTCTGCAATAGAAAAATTGTAATTTAAGATATTTGATTGCTACAGACACTAATTATCTGGAAAATGATAGCCCTAATTCTCAGTCCTTTAGTGTAATAGACAAACTAATTAAGAAACTAAGAAAAAGAACTGTGAAAATACATCCGGTAAATGTCTAAGCATACCAAAAATTTGGCTCTCTACTGATTTGTGACAATATGTATGAGAATGCGAAAAATAATATACTAAAATGATAGTAATAAATAAATATATCATCGCACAAAATGTCAATGGAAAAATAAATCTGAGATCATAAAGTAACATCACTAAACAACAAGCAAAGAAAAAAAAATTATTAATAATAATAATAATAATAATAATAATCATCATACCCGAGTCACCATTGTTTGGTCAATCGCTTGAGATATCAGATGGAGAGAATTCTGCTCTTGTGGTTCCTGTGGTGTAGAAGTTGATGCGAGCTGTAAAAACACATCTTTATTACATATTGGAATAAACATAAATTGAAATTATCATGATGTGAACTAAAAATGTTCGATTCATTAAATTTCATAATCAAATTATTATGGGCACAATACATTTTTGACAGCACTTTCAACTCAAGTTTATACTACAATAAAGAATTTATTTATATGTTGTACGCTAAGTACAATTAAAATCTTGGATCTACCTCTAACTTTACCTCGAAGAGAAAAAAAGTTTGAAGAATAAATTTCTACAAAATTTAACAAAGATAAAAAGACCAAAAAAAAAATTTGCACAAAGTGTCCTTAAGTTTTTTATATGAGGGGTAATACATACAAAAGCGAATACGTAAGATGTATCTTAAGAATTAATGAAAGACAAATTTACCTTTAAATGTGGTTAAACTAGATGTGCTTGCACTTATGACCTTTAGGTGGTCAATTAACTTTATTTATAACGGAAACAGTGTAATTATTGTTTTTACTTAAGACCATTTTAAATCAAATAACAAATGTGTAGATTGCATCATTAAGGCATACTAGTCATTTTGATAATCTGTTAGATTCTTGTAATATTGCATTAGTATTTGATAAAACTCCACAAACAAATCTAGCCGTTAATGTTAGGACCACGCTTTAACAAAGACAATGTAAAAGAAGAAAAGAACCCTAACTACAAATAAATCTATTCTTATCTTTCTTTTTAATAACATAGAAAATTGAAATTACTATTGTTTTAGATCTGATATATCATGTGCTTGTTTATCTGATCAAAATAAACACTAATCGGGGAAATTATAATAATGTGATTGCTCGCCATCTTTTTGACAGACAAAAAATATATGCAAAAAAACAAAAGAGAAAATATTTTGGCCAATTCCTTTGCTATTTTTGTTTTTTCTTTTCCAAAAAATCAATTCCTGTTTGGCTTGGGAAAAAACATTCAAAAATACTTCCGAAAAAATAAAAATAAAGACCTTTGGATTTATACAAAATTTTGTTCTCTAAAATCAAACCCAAAATGAGGCATAAAGATTGTGACAGAATTTGTCAAAATTAAATCTATATATGCACCTCTAAAATTGTTTTCTATAAGCTAATATCGCAACATATATAGGTATAAGATAATAAAAGGTAAAGCACAAAGCAAGAGAACGAAAAGGAATAAGTTGTAGTAGTATTACTGTTGTTATCGCAACATCCTCCAGTGGATGACTTGATTCTCCAGATGGTACTAACACCCATTTTGTGATATCATGAGGTTTTTGTTTCTCTTCATCCTGTAAAGGATGCATAAAAAGTTACAAAATAATTATTAAAATTTATATCAAGTTCTTTAGAATTTGGTCTTATTTAAATCTTATAACAGTAATTAATTTACATAATTCATAACAACTCCTGCTATGTTTTTCTCTAAAATGCCAATCGACGTTTGATTTTGCAACCATTTCTTGAAAAGAAAAACCAAGAAAACCGTTTTCATTGTGTAAGAAAACTTTTTCTAAGAAAAATAATTCCCAAAAAAATTGTCCAAACGATCTAAGTAATTTATAGGAAACACTTAAAAAAATCACTTTTGAAAGAATAGTCTTGGTTGAAAGACAACGTACCCCGATTTTAGAAAAATTGATTGGGACATAAGGAATTAAATCACGACAGTTGTTAATTCCTGAAGAAGCCATTTTCTCTATAAGCAAGAAAAAAGGAGAGAATTTACTCAAGGGACTCAAAAATATTGAAAAACAGTGTGGTTTGAGGACTGGTTTATAGGGAGATATATATAGCTAAAATTGAGAAAAGGTGCCTTTTGAAGATTTGGATGCAATTAGTTGACAGATTACTCTTTTAGTAGGAAAATAGATTTTCATTCACCACATTAGGACAATTCTTTATAAAAATTTGGCCAATTTTTGAATAGTTGTTTGTAGTGATATGGTTATCTGTTAGATTCTTTTAATACTTCTGTAGATGTGATCATAATTAATCCATGTAACTATTACCATTATCAACAATGTCAATTTGGTCTAAGAATTAATTATTAAACAAATATGACTTATTTTACCGTTGCAATTAGAATCATGCCTAAATTGCATCGATTCTGATATTTTAGACATTTACATGTTAACAAGTTACTAGTACAAGCACATGTAGAAGAACTTACAATGTGAAGCTTGCGAAAGTAAATCCATAATGATTTTGGTAAGCTTCTTAATAATATAAATTTATTTTTAATCAACCCTGTTATATTTGAATTTAAAAAGTTATATGTACTAATGCTTGAAAATAGAAGAATTCACATACGTAATCTAAATACAGGGGTATAAATGCATTTTAAAACCGACTTGTGAAGGAATTAACTAACTGCCTAACTGTGCACTAACGATCTAATCTGTCTTAGTTATGTTAGTTAGTGCAGTGTAATTAGTTATTAGTTAATTATGTTGGTAGTGGAAGTAGTGGAGGTTAGTTAGACAGCTGGCACTAGCTAGCATTATATATATGTGTGTGTGTGTGTGTGTGTAATTAGCTCATTTGTACTACTGTTCCATTGATAATGAACAGAAAATTCTCTCCAAAACTCTGCATGCGTTCTTTTTCCCTCATTTGTGTTTGCTCTGCTTCAATATCGATCAGAATCTCTGTGAGTTTCTTCATGGTATTAGAGCGAGGTTTCGTCAGCTACATCTAAGGATTTTTCTTCGCGGATTGAAGACGATCGAGAGATTTATTGACAATTCTGTAAGAAAACGATTTCTGATCTGAGTTGTAGCAAGCCCTAGATTTAATTGATAAATTTTGTTTCTGATTTCTGTTTTGATTGGATATTCTTCTCTTCATCTGTAATTGACTGAATTTGTTACTGAATAATCATGACGATTGAGGATGGATCCGATTCAGGAACCTCTGTTCCAGCTCCGGTGGTGATTGATCACAATCATCCCCTGTATCTTCATCCTTCTGATGCCCCTGGGTCCTTATCAGTTGGTATTCAGCTTATAGGAATGGAAAACTACACTTTGTGGGATCGAGCAATGAGAGTTGCGCTTCTAGGAAGAAATAAGCTAGGTTTTATTGATGGCACAATCACTAGGGATACTTTTGGACCATCTTTAGGACATCAGTGGGATAGGTGTAATGCGATAGTAGTCTCATGGCTTACTGGAAACGTGAGCAAAGAATTGCTAAGTAGAATTCTGTTTCGTTCTAATGCACTCCTAGTTTGGAAGGAATTGCAAGAGAGGTTCAATAAAGTGAATGGATCACGTTTGTATTCTCTTCACAAGGAGATCTTTACTTTAACGCAAGGAACATCGTCTGTGTCAGTGTACTATTCAAGGTTGAAGGATTTATGTGATGAATATGACTCAGTGATGCCACCTCCTTCATGTGACTATGAGAAATCAAAAGATTTTGCAGTGCATTTACAGTATCAGCGCCTATTACAGTTTTTAATGGGACTGAATGAAGGTTATAGTCAGGCAAGGAGTCAAATCTTAATGAAATCCAAAGTGATTAATGTGAATCAAGTGTATGCCTTGATTGTTCAAGATGAGAGCCAAAAGCTTGTGGCAAGAAGTAACTATGTCACAACTGAAACACTGGAATCAGCTGCATTATTCACAGCCAGAAATAATGTATCTAAACAGAAGAGAAGTTGGGGTATGGAATGTGACTATTGTAATGGAAAGGGTCACACAAGAGATGGATGTTTCAAGCTGATGCATTGTGGCTACTGCAACAAGAAGGGTCATCTTAAGGAAAACTGCTACAAGCTGATTGGATATCATGCAGGCTTTAAGTCCAAGGCCAGAGCTAATGTGGTGGATGGACATTCTATGCAACCTGAGACTAATGCAACCAATCAAGGAAACATCAATTCTACTAACACTGCTGCTCCAATGATCACACAGGAACAATACAATATGTTGCTCAACATGCTTAGCAAGGCTTCCACATCTAAAACAAGTGCAAACTTAGCGGGTAAGTGTTTTCTTGTTAAAGATAATGCAATATATTGGATAGTGGACACAGGAGCTATGAATCATATGACAGGATATAAAAGTTTGTTGTTGGATGATGGTAAAGTAGGAAGTGCTGGAAATGTGCAAATGCCCACAGGAGAGTCTGCTAAAGTGACCAAGATAGGAAACAGTCCTTTGGAAGGAGGTGATACCCTTAAGGATGTAATTTGTATACTAAGTTTTAAGTTCAATATATTGTCAATGTCTAAATTGACCAAGGAACTGAATTGTTGTGCAATGTTTTTTCCTGAACACTTCATATTTCAGGATCTTTGCCCTGGGAAAGTGAAGGCGACTGGTAGTAGGGAAGATGATTTGTACATTCTAAGGACACACCATAAGAAAGCTAGAATAAATGGAGCAAAGGCTATGACAGTGGAACAGATGGAAGAACCTGAGATTTGGCACAGGAGATTAGGCCATGTGCCCATGGTAGTTATTAGAAAGATTTCTAGTTTTAGAAATAAAGATGTTTTTCATCTACAGCATTGTGATGTGTATCCATTGTCTAGACAAACAAGATTGCTATTCTCTGTTAACCTTTTGATTTGATACACATGGATGTATGGGGCTCTTATAAGGTCCCAACCTATAATGGAATGAATTACTTTTTGACATTGGTAGATGATCATACGAGGTGGACATGGATTTTCTTAATGAGAGTAAAATCTGATGTATCTGAGTTGCTCAAAACATTTATTGTAATGATCCTTAACCAATTTGGAAAGATGATTAAAATCTTCAGGTCAGACAATGGATCTGAGTTTTTTAACATAACTTGTAAGGAATTGTTTACATGCCATTGAATTTTGCATCGGAGTTCCTATCCTTACACTGCTCGGCAGAATGGAGTGGTGGAAAGGAAACATAGGCATATCTTAGAAACAACAAGAGCAATCAGATTCCAGTCTAATTTGCCAATTCGATTCTGGGGCACATGTGTTGAGGCAGCAGCATATATAATAAACAGGGTATCATCTACTATTTTGAAAGGTAGATCACATTTTGAACCATTGTACAGTATGACACCTTCTTTGGCTCACATGAGGGTGATAGACTGGCTTTATTATGCAATTGTTTTGCCTAAACAGGACAAGTTTGGTCCACGAGCAGTGAAATCAGTGTTACTAGGATATGGAGTTCATCATAAAGGATACAAACTATTTGATTTGTCTAATAAAGTGTGTTTTATTAGTAGAGATGTTGTATTTCGTGAGAGCATATTCCCTTTCCAGGATACTCATGAAAAGCAAAACTTTCAAAGTCCTGACATTACAAGCTTGAAAAGGTTTTGTGTGGTGGATGAGTTAGATATTGCAAGTAGAAACATTCTACATAATCATAATGCTGCAGATTCTACTTCACAGCAAATTCAAGGTGCATCAGCAAATATTGATCAAGAGAACCATGATTTTCATTCCCCATATGAAGATGTGACAGACTCAGTTAGACACACAGGAGCAGTAGAAGAACATCAAACAACAGCATTGCCTGAAAGAAGATCAGGGAGAACAACTACGCCACCTATTTGGCTTAAAGACTATGTGAGGACTGATAAACAGTCAGGAGTACATGCTTGTTTATACCCAATCTCAGATGTCATTAGTTATGACTCCTTGTCCTCCAAGTATCAAAGCTTCATCACCAAATTCTCTGCAGAAATTGAGCCCAAGAATTATGCAGAAGCAATCAAGGATGACAGATGGATAGAAGCAATGCAAAATGAGATCAAGGCATTGCAAGACAACAATACATGGACAGTGATGTCTTTGCCACCAGGAAAGAGGGCCATTAGTTGTCTATGGGTATACAAGATTAAATACAAAGCTACAGGTGAAGTGGAAAGGTTTAAGGCAATGTTAGTCGCAAAAAGGGTATAGCCAAAGAGAGGTATTGGATTATCAAGAAACATTCTCACCTGTTGTCAAGATGGTAACAGTGAGGACTGTTGTTTCGCTAGCAGCAATGAATAACTGGGAGATTCATCAAATGGATGTCTACAATGCTTTTTTGCAAGGTGATTTAACTGAAGAAGTTTATATGGAGTTGCCTCAAGGATTTGTTTGTGAAGGACAACATCATGTTTGTCGACTACTCAAATCACTGTATGGGTTCAAGCAAGCTTCTCGACAGTGGAACATCAAGTTAACATCTGCATTGATAGCTTCTGGGTTTTGTCAGAGTCATTTAGACTATTCCTTATTCACCAGAAAGGTTCAAGGGAAAATAGTGGTGGTCTTAGTTGATGTTGATGACCTGTTAATCATAGGAGATGATGCCATCTTAATACAAGAGACTAAAGAGTACTTACAATAAGTCTTTAAAATCAAAGACTTGGGGGAGTTGAAGTTTTTCTTAGGAATTGAATTTGCTAGAAGCAAAGAGGGAATTCTGATGCATCAAAGAAAATATGCATTAGAACTCATATCAGACATGGGACTCTCAGGTGCAAAGCCACTCAAGGCACCTTTGGAGGTGAACAAGAAGCTTACAACATTGGAGTTTGACACTCAGTTTGGGATTGAAGATGACAAAGTTCTTCATGATCCTAGTGCTTATCAAAGGTTGGCTGGGAGACTTCTCTATCTAACCATGACTAGACCAGATATTGTATTTGCAGTGCAGTACTTAAGTCAGTTCATGCATTGTCCTAAAACATCCCATATGGAGGCTACCATCAAGGTGATTAAGTATGTCAAGCAGTCTCCAGGCTTGGGGATATTAATGTATGCAGATGCTTCATCTCAGGTTACAGCCTATTGTGATGCAGATTGGGCATCTTGCTCAAACACTAGGAGATCCATTACTGGGTATTTGATTAAGTTTGGGAGCTCTTTGATCTCATGGAAGTCGAAGAAATAAATTACTATATCCAGAAGCTCAGCTGAGGCAGAGTATCGAAGCTTGGCATCAACATTTACAGAAATAGTATGGGTGACTAGTTTGTTTGAGGAATTAGGAGTGCACGTTCAACAACCAGTTTCTTTGCTATGTGACAGTAAGTCAGCAATTCAAATTGCTGCTAATCCTATGTTTCATGAGCACACAAAACATATTGATATCGACTGTCATTTCATTTGCGAGAAGGTGCAACTTGGGCTCGTTCATCTAATATATCTCCCCTCTTTAGAGCAACATGCAGATATTCTTACTAAGGGCTTGGGTGTCACTCAACATCATTATTTGCTATCCAAGCTAGGCATGAAGAACATCTTCATAGCTCCTAGCTTGAGGGGGTGTGTGTGTGAAGGAATTAACTAACTGCCTAATTGTGCACTAACGATCTAATCTGTCTTAGCTATGTTAGTTATAAATCGATCAACCGAACCAATTATTAGATTTCTCTTGATAAAATCGTATAGATTTATATAAATATATAATCGCAGTGAATAATTAGTAGATTTTAAATTAAATTTATGAAAAAGTATCGAATCGTAGCAAATCAATTTGCATATAGAAAATATATTTTATATATTAAGTTTCAAAAAATTATAAACCATTAAATATTTTCCTTGGGCCTTGGATTATGAAATCAGTAATTACAAGCCAACAAATAATTAAAATTCAAAATTCCAACTTTCAAACCTATTCTGATACTCCTATTGAAACGGAATTAGTTCGGACATATTGAGTAGCAGGACACAAGATATTCTTGCGATTGTGAGTAGAAAACTACAATGAGTTGAATATGTTTCCTCTCATATGATTTAGATTTCTCTTTTTGAATATTTAATCTTCTATAAACTCTATTCTTGAATCACAATTTGATTAATATCTTTTTACTCGTGAGATTTATATTTCTCTTATCTTTGCTTAATTTCTTTTACTCTGTTGTATAATAGTAAAATGGATCTCTATTCTGACCATTTTTCATGTTTTCTTGATTCATCACCTTATAAATAGTAAAATATTTATAGATTTTGCCAAGTCCTATACAAGTATACAGATATGTTATCGCATTCTAACTTTTATTAGCAACATTTACATGATATTTAAAAGAATACAAAAAATTAGTCGAGCCGACCAATACCGAAGAGAAACTGAGTTGAGTGGGACGATTTCGAAAAGTCTAATTTTGATTATACGAAATAAGTAATTGAAAAACTGATATGTTATAAATTTTATAAAACAGCCTGCCGAATCGAATCATTAACACTCCTAGTAATTTATTTATAAGCCAAATAAAATATCATAATTATCGTGTATACTTTCGATTGATTAAACTACGTAATTTTTGCTTACTGAATCAAGTATCCATCACTTGCTGGCTTTTCTGAACAAATCTATCTGCTGAAATCAAATATCTTAGTTGTCCGATATATTTTTAATGAAGTCGCTTTTGCTACTTCTTGACCATGTTACAAGCTAGAAAGTTAAGTCAAGAGAATTTTTAGGATAATATAAAAAGTTCTTTACACTAACAATATATATAATTTAAACTCTATTGAATATAATGTAGTCCAAACTCACGCTAAATTTGTGTATGATGTATATTAGTAATTAATAAATCTTTGATCCTTCATTCGCACCAAAAAAAAATATTAAGTCAATGGAGACGAAATATACTCCCTTTAGGAGGCAAAATAATTTTGATAAAGATCGTTCATGGTCAGGTTGGCCTACTGAAAATTTCAGGTTCTTAATTGGAGTATAAAATTATGTAGCTAATAACGAGGCATATAAAATATAGTACGGAAAATCACAAATTGATATAAATAGAAGATGCATCTAGTTTTCTTGGTAAAATTAAGTACAAAGTCACTCGACTAGTGCTGGTTTATTTATTGTTTGCATATGCAGTCCTCCAAAGGCTGTTTTTCTGTTGATTAAAAGGTTTTTTCCATACAATTCCTTCCTTTAGGGCAAAGATGTGTATTATGTATGGGAGTTTTCATTTCCAAAAGTCCAAGACTATGGTGATCTAAGGACTGTAGTCTGTACACCAGACTTTAATGTAATGGTAAACTTTTGTGAAGCGTGGATATTTTTTTAAAAACAAAAAACAGAATTTCCTCTATTTCATTCTATTTAGAGTGAATGTTTATCTTGTAGAAAGTTTTACTTTGTGGCTAAGTCATTTTTCCCCTATAAATAGAGGGGTCTTACCCCATTATAAATCATCCCAAAATTCAATAAGAATTTCCTCTCTCTTTCTCTGCAATATTGTTCTTCTACTTTTATTGTTTTATCACACGTTATCAGCACGAGACTCTACCGTCTCAAGAAGATTAAGGTACAACTTTTCTCCTCTTTTAGTTATGACTGATATTATGAAAAGAAAGTTTGTTGCCCTTGAAATTTCGGGAAAGAACTATATGACATGGGTGTTGGATGCTGAAATCCATTTAGATGCAATGGGTCTTGGAGACGCCATTAAAGACAAACTAAAGCATCCACCCAAGACTGTGCTAAGGCCTTGATTTTCTTGTGTCATCACCTTGATGAAGGGTTGAAAATAGAATATCTCACAGTCAAAGGTCCACTTGTTTTGTGGAATGACTTAAAGGAAAGATATGACAACTTAAAGTTGGTCACTCTTCCACAAGCACGATATGATTGGGCTCATCTTAGACTCCAAAACTTTAAGTCTGTTTCTGAATATAATTCTGCGATGTTCAGAATTACTTCTAAATTGAAACTCTGTGGAAATACTATCACTGATTATGATATGCTTGAAAAAACGTTTACAACGTTTCATGCTTCCAATATGGTTCTATAACAGCAGTACAGAGAGAAAGGTTTCAAGAAGTACTCTGAGCTGATTTCTCTTCTCCTTGTGGCTGAGCGAAACAATGACTTGCTCATGTGAAATCACAAAAATCGATCCACTGGGTCTACACCATTGCCCTGGAGTGGATGAGGTGTATTCCCATTATGCTAAGCGTGGAAAAGGCCGTGGCACTATTCGTAGTCATGGTCATGGCCGTGGCCGTGGACAAGGAAGAAATTTTCCTGGTGTTAATCACCCCCCAAAGGAAAATAACCACCAAAAGTGGAAAGGGAAAGATGAGAAACCAAAGGCAAATGGTTCAGAAACCGAATGTTATTGTTACGGTGGAAAAGGCCATTAGGCAAATATTTGTCGTGTACCAAGACATTTGGTTGAGCTTTATCAAGCATCTCTAAAGAATAAAGGCCCTGAAGCTAACTTTGTCTATGACAATGAATTTGATATCACCCACTTAGATGTGGCAGACTTTTTTGAGCACCCTGATGGAAAAATAGACCACTTGATCAGTGATAGATCCGTGGTTAAAGAAGATTAAGTAGTTTAATTTTTATTTTTCCTATTCGTAGTAGCTAGTGAATAAATATCATGTAATCATAATTTTTTTTACATGAGTAGTAGTCATTAGTATTATTTATTTTATGAAATAATGTTAGTTTGTTTTGATTAAATATAGTTCTTGACAAGAATGGTGTCCATTTGTTTGAGGATATGGAAAACTACCTTAAAATTTTCACTTGCTAATAGCTTACACATCTGAATCACTTTGTTTGAGTTGTTATTAACCACTATTCACCGAGTATCAAAGTGACTGAAAATACTTTTTGTCTCAGTGTAACTTGCGTAAACCACCAAACAATTTTTAAGTTACAACTTTAGCATAGTTCTCATCGTTTTTCCCAAAATCTAATGCTTTTGTCAAATATATGATAAAGAAGTCCTACCAAAGAAATGGAGCAAAACCAATGTTAGTACGTGCATGATATAGAGTCCAATATAATACTACTAATAGATTTAAGTATTTTTAGTTGTTTGTCCCTATCTATATTTTTATATTATATTTATTATATTAGTTATTGATATACATTCAAATGGAAATACAGAAGAAACGTAGCTTGATGCATATACTTATAATTGTTTCTTTTCTTTTATCTCTGAAAATACTAATATTTATTCATATATCTCTTTTGTATGTCAAACAATGAGAAGAAAATATGGATATCTCACAAAACAAACTTGTATCAAAGTTTAATTGTAAAAATATTTGTTTAATTGATTCATGTACGACATATACAATATTCAAAGAGAAGAAATATTTCTCTCATTTAAATATGTGAAAGGTAGATGTTACTACAATTTTTGGTAGTAGTAAATTAATTGAAGGCTCTGGAAGAGCTACTATAACTCTGCCTAAGGGAACAATACTTATCATAGAGAATGCAATGTTCTCCTCCAAGTCCAAGAGGAACTTGTTGAGTTTTAAAGATATCCGTCGAAATGGATATCATATTGAGACAATAGATGAGAATAATCTTGAATATCTCATCATTACCAAGAATGTCTCTGGCCAAAAGAAGGTTATTGAGAAGTTCCCTTCTTTATCTTATGGCATGTATTGGACAAGAATTAGTGCAATTGAGGCATATTCTACCGTAAACCAAAAAGTTACTGATTCCAATACTTTTGTACTTTGGCATGATCGATTGGGACACCCTGGATCAATTATGATGAGACGAATTATAGAAAACTCAAATGGGCATTCATTAAAGAATTTAAAGATTCTTTTAAATAATGAATTTTCTTGCACTTCTTGTTATCAAGACAAGTTAATTATTAGACTATCACCAACAAAGGTTGGAATTGAGTCCCTTGCGTTTTCGGAACGTATATAAGGGGACATTTGTGGACCTATTCACCCACCTAGTGGGTCGTTTAGATATTTTATGGTCTTAATAGATGCATCTTCTAGATGGTCCTATGTGTGCCTATTGTCATCTCGCAATCTCACGTTTGTAAAATTAATGGCACAAATAATTCGATTACGGGCACAATTTTACGATAATCCAATTAAGTCTATTAGACTTGATAATGCTGCTAAGTTTTCATCCCAAGCATTTAACGATTATTGCTTATCAATTAGGATAAAATTGGAACATCTTGTAGCTCATGTTCACACTCAAAATGGTCTTGCAGAGTCTTTAATTAAACGTCTACAATTGATAGCAAGACCGTTACTCATGAAAACGAGGCTACCCACTTCTGTTTGGGGTCACGCCATTTTGCATGCAGCAATGCTAGTTCGTCTCAAATTGACAAACTATCATAAATATTCCCCGTTGCAACTAGTTTTGGGTCATGAACCTAATATATCCCATTTAAGAATTTTTGGATGCGTAGTATATGTGCCTGTAGCACTGCCATATCGCACCAAAATGGGTCCCCAAAGAAGGTTATGAATATATGTTAGGTTTGAATTGCCCTCCATTATTCGCTATCTTGAAACATTAACGGGGGATTTATTCACTGTTCGATTTGCAGATTGTCGATTCGATGAGACACTTTTCCCAAAATTAAGGGGAGAAGTTGGTGAAATCAAACGGAAATTTTTGTGGAAAAATTCATCATTATCTCATCTTGATCTACGTGCCTCTATTTGTAAAAAAGAGGTGCAAAAGATTATCCATTTGCAAAGAATAGCAAATCAAATGCCAGGCGCATTTACGGATTTGAAAAGGATAACAAAATCACATATCCCTGCAGAGAATGTTCCAATCTGTATTGATGTCCCTATTGGACAATCTTCTAGTGTCATAGCTAATGAGTCAAAAGCACGCCTAAAACGTGGCAGACCATTAGGTTCCAAGGATCGAAATCCTAGAAAAAGGAAAACAAATGATCAAAATGACACTACGAAAGAACCTCATGAAGAAATCCACGATTTAATAAATTCTGAGATTCATGTGGAATCCACTGAGCCCGAGACTCAAGAAAATAAGGAACAATCAATAAATCCAATCGGTATTGAGACAAATTTGAATCAAGTGGATATAGTGGTGGATTATGTCTTTGCATATAATGTTGCATCTAGCATTATGCAAGAAAGTGAGGATCTTGAACTCAATCTGTTGGATAATATCGACAAAGACTTGATTGGCCAAAATGGCAAGAAGCAATCCAATCAGAGTTGAATTCACTTGCAAAACATGAAGTTTTTGGGCCTGTAGTCCAAACACCTAATGGTGTTAAGCCTATTGGCTATAAATGGGTCTTTGTACGCAAGAGAAATGAGAAAAATGAGGTACAAAGATATAAGGCACGCCTTGTTGCACAAGGATTTTCACAAAGGCCTGATGTCGATTATGAAGAGACATATTCACCCATTATGGATGCTATAACTTTCTGTTATCTCATTAGTTTTGTTGTCCATGAAAAGCTTGACATGCATTTAATGGATGTGGTTACCGCCTACCTTTATGGCTCACTTGATAATGAGATATACATAAAAATTCCCGATGGATTTAAAATGCCAAACGCACATAATTCAAAGTCCCGGAAATGTTTTCAATCAAATTGCAAAGATCTTTGTATGGTCTAAAGCAATCAGGACGAATATGGTATAATCGTCTTAGTGAGTATTTATTAAAGGAAGGCTATATAAATGATGTCATTTGCCCATGTGTTTTTATAAAGAAAACAACATCGGAATTTGTTGTACTTGCCGTATATGTTGATGACATAAACCTTATAGGAACTCCTATAGAACTCCGAAAGGCAATTGATTATTTAAAGAAGGAATTCGAGATGAAAGATCTCGGAAAGACAAAATTATGTCTTGGTTTGCAAATTGAACATTTGGCAAACAGAATTTTTGTTCATCAATCTGCCTACATAGAAAAGGTATTGAAACGGTTTTACATGGATGGAGCACATCCATTAAGTACTCCGATGGTTGTTCGATCACTTGATGTGAATAAGGATCCATTCCGGCCTCAAGAAGAGAATGAAGAGCTACTTGGTCATGAAGTACCATATCTTAGTGCAATTGGTGCACTAATGTATCTTGCTAATACTACAAGGCCTGACATAACTTTTTCAGTTAATGTCTTACCAAGATATAGCTCTGCTCCTACAAGGAGACATTGGAATGGAATCAAACACATATTGCGGTATCTAAAAGGGACTACCGATATGGGCTTATTTTATAGCAACAATTCCAGTCCCGATCTGGTTGGTTATGCTGATGTTGGGTATTTATCTGACCCACACAAGGCTCGGTCTCAAACAGGTTATGTATTTACTTGTGGAGGTACTGCCATATCTTGACGATCGACTAAGCAATCAATTGTAGCTACTTCATCTAATCATGCTGAGATAATTGCTATTCATGAAGCAAGTCGAGAGTGTGTGTGGTTGAGGTCTATAATACATCTTATTCGAGACAAATGTGGTTTGAAATGTGACAAACTATCCATGATTTTGTATGAAGACAATGCAGCATGCATAGCTCAATTGAAGGGAGGATTCATAAAAGGAGATAGAACAAAGCACATTTCACCAAAGTTATTTTTCACACATGATCTTCAAAAGAATGGTGATATCAATGTGCAACAGATTCGTTCAAGTGATAATATGGCTGATTTGTTCACAAAATCTCTACCAACGTCAACCTTCAAGAAGCTAGTGTACAAGATCGGGATGCGAAGGCTCAAGGATGTGAATTGATGCTTTCATCAGGGGGAGTTAATGCGCGTTGCACTCTTTTTCCCTTACAAGGTTTTGTCCCACTGGGTTTTCCTTAAAAGGTTTTTAACGAGGCAACCAAAAGGCATATTATTAAACATGTGTACTCTTTTTCCTTTTCTAGAATTTTTTCCCCATTGGGTTTTATTTTAGTTAAGGTTTTAATGAGGCATATTACTTATCGAGTAGACATTCAAGGGGGAGTGTTATGAATAGAATTCTATTTAGAGTGAATGTCTATCTTGTAGAGAGTTTTACTTTGTGGCTAAGTCATTTTTCTTCTATAAATAGAGGGGTCTTACCCCATTGTAAATCATCCCAAAATTTAATAGAAATTTCCTCTCTCTCTTTCTCTACAATATTGTTCTTCTACTTTTATTGTTTTATTACAGTTATTTCATTCATAAACTTCCGTTGGTTTCTGGCTTGAGGCGATTCTTTCATTAGTCTATAGGTCACTAATTCCACCTTTCAGGATGGTTACCTGCATTAATTTTTCAAGTGAATGTTATCTTACATAGAGGCGTATGTAGTGTTTAGGGGTGGTAATTTGAGCCCAAACTCATTTAACTCGCCCAACTCGCTCAGAGATTAATGGGTTGGGTTACAAACATTTTAGCTCATGGGTCAATTTGAGCTGAGCCCAAGTTAACCCATTATATTGTAAAAAATAGCACGGTATAGCCAGTTTTCGGACTGGTCATTCAAAAATAGCCAGCGTTTAAGAAGTCAATGAAAAATAGCCACTATTTTGCTGCAACAGAGACCGGTCCAGCATAATATACTGGAGTTCGATCACCTATATATGAACTCCAGCATATTATGCTGGGCCGGTATACTTTGATGACTCCAGTATAATATACTGGAGACTGGAGCACCGGTGCTCCAAACTCCAGTATATTATACTGGACAATTATACTTGCTGGAACTCCAGTATATTATGTTGGAGTTCTAGTGTACTTATGCTGGAACTCCATCATATTATGCTGGAGTTCCAGCATACTTATCCTGGAACTCCAGTATAATATGATGGAGTTTATGTATACTTATGCTGGAACTCCAGTATAATATACTGGCGTATTTTCCTGGTTTTGAACAGTATTTTCGCTCATATTTATCTTTACATGAAAAATGGCTAAATTTCGATTACTTTTGAAACTGGACTATTTTTGAACGACCAGTTGTAAATCTGGCTATTTTTGAATTTCTCCCATTATATTTTATAGCTCATTCTGACCCATTAAGTGGCCCAAATACAACTCATGAAACTCATCCAAAACAAAAGGTATTTCAACCTAACTTATATAGAAATTTATTTAGTTGCCCCAATTTTTTTTATTTTTTTTTCAATTTTATGTTCTTTTGTTTTTCTGCACCATCCACTCACCCTCTTCCCCCAAAAACCCCCTCCCCTCAATTTTTTTTTAACTTTTTTTTTGTCTTTTCAATTTTCTGTTTTTTTTTTCTGCACCACCCCCTCCCCCCCCCCCCTCTCAAATTACTTTTTTTGAATTTTTGATTTTCTGTTATTTTTTCTGTACCACCCATCCACCCTCCCTCCCCCCAAAAAAAATTTCAACTTACACATTTTAAGGTAAAAGATTTTTTTATGCAAGATGAGCATGGTTCTAAAAAATGAGTCAAGTTGGACGGGTTGGGTTATGACCCATTGTTTAACCCATCTTAGCCCAAGTACACTTTGGGCTGGGTTGGGCAATAACCCATTTATTGACTGAACCCATCTTGACCCGCCCAAATTCAGCCCAACCCGCCCATTTGCCACCCCTAGTAGTGTTATAGTACCGAGTTCATCTGAACCTGGTATTTTCGATACGGAGTATATATTTAGTATAAAAATTCAGTAAAATTGAAACATATAATGGGTATGAACCCATAACTTTAAAAATATAATAAGTTCAATACTAAGAATTCGTAAAGGCTGAACCCATAGAATTAAAATCCTGGATCCGCCACTGATCTTACAATGTCAGTGGATAAAAGCTAAACATTTTGCTAAATTGCCTTATTACTCTCTCAGTCGATAGTGAACTATAACTACTGATATAATATCATGACAAGAAGAAATTCCTAAATGGGGGACTGGCGTCGAGAACAACACATTTCCTTCCCAGAAAGGTAACACTAACTGCTATTGATTCTCTCCTGCAATAAGACATGGCTCAAGCTGTTGAAATGTCGTGGAGAACATTCTGCATCTAAGCAAATGATCAGCATGGACATTTACTCTATGTTGATTGTGACAATCTTCTTTGGTCTTCCACGTGAAGGCTCCGGCTGGTTATTGCTATTTGGTCTCAGACCTCCAAATGGATTTCCAAACCCAGGATTCCAGTTCGTTAACGAATGATTACTTGTTCCTGCAAAATGCACAATGCAAAGTATGCATGAGTATTGGATATAGATTAGGATGAAAGTGGCAACAACCCTGGGGCCGAAAAACCATGTTTTAAAAGGGCACGGATCTTTTTGTAGATTATTTCCTGAGCCAGCTCTTTCCTCAAAACAAAGATCATTATTACATGCTAGTAAGTTTTACTACACAGGCATGTTACGTGTTCGATATTGTCCCCATTTATAGAACTATATGTCCAATATGGTGAGATGAGAAAACAACAAAAGGAGCAAGCAAGTCAAGAGCATCTCAAACCCTTGCATATGTTAGGTCACCTTAGTACGACCATATACGTGTTAAGTGTCTCGCACTAGATGTAAAGAACATCTAAAAGGCTTATAAAGTTATTGTGTCATTCGTTCATACTAGATTAATATTTTGGGTTCGATACTTAAGTTCTTCTGCATTAGTATCAGAGTCAACTTTTGATAAGCCTGTGTCATATTCCTAAATTTGCATTCAAGTCTATGTATGAATCACAAAGATCGAATTACACATGCAGAAGCATGTTGGGATATACAAGTGGCCTATGGTGCAGAAGGTTGTTGAGATATATAAGATCTCACATTCGGTGTAAAAGAGCACCCAAAGACAATTTATATACATCTTGAGTCAATCCACCCATTGTTTTAACCTATTGCTTTACAATTTTATATACAATATTTAAAGTGCATAGTAGATTTTAGATATATACAATCTACGTGTCCTATAAAGCTTGGAATTCCATTTGGACATTGTCAATCCAAGACGATGTAGATCATACAAGATACCATTATCACTTGGCCATGTTTCATAATGTCCATCCTTTTTTCTACAAGTATTTATCTTTATCTTTCAATTAGAAATAGTCATACATGTTAACTAGAAATAACATTATCTCTTAGCAAGAAATATGTTTAATCTAACACTCTTGTCAAAAGTTCTGATTGTTCATTGGAACTATTAACCCGTCTCCCTTATCCCCTCCTTTCTCCAATCTCCCCCCCCCCCCCCTTCTTTCTTCTCCCCTCTCTCATTTCTTACCCTCTTTTGCTTTTCCACTTCTGATACTACATAAACCTAAGCAATTTTGTATAGATGATTTGACTTGTCATAACTAAGAATGAATATGGGCAACAAATGTTTGCTTAATGCTTTCCACTCCATTATGTTGTCAAATCATGAGCAAAGTGTCGAACCTAAGTACTTGGAATCAACAAGAGATTACCAGCAGATATTCCTACAGTATTTTCTGCCAGTTCTAGCACTGAAGGAAGCAACCATGACTGGCTTCTAGAATCTTAGCGAGACACAAATATTCAAAACAAGTCAATTTCCAAAATGGATCTTACTATTGAACTAATTTCTAGTTTAGGACCACAATAAAACCTGCAAAACTTTTTACTAAAAATAAACTGCCACTAAACAAAAGTCGTGCTAAATATAACTTATAAATTATAATCATACCTTGCCAAGGATCTTTTACTCTTAAAAGGGGTTTCGTTTTTTTTTTTTTTTGGTAATTAAATTTTTAATTGATCACCAAGTACGGAATTTACAAAACCAAGCTGAACTAACACAACCAGCCATCCAAAACGACAAGAACTAGTAAAACTAAAGCACTCTGCCTGTACTTGATGGATTGAGAGCTCACCTCCTAGGGAGGATATCTCCCAATCAATAAATTAGTTACACAGAAAGGAAACGCATCTATCAATCAGCACTACAGTAAAACTCCACGATTGCACCAGACTTCTAATCCCTGGGGAAGCTCTAACAGTACATAGATAAGCAATGTTTCTAGTAATACTGACTACTTCTCTACTGATTCCTTCAAATATCCTTTGGTTTCTTTCCATCCAAACAGCATGACTGACTTCTACATAAATCATTCTAAAGACTTGAGCTGATTGCGATCTGCCCTTGGCACTCTTGACAGCCCATTGTATTTGCTGCTAACATGTAGCTGCTGAAAAGGGTTGACTCTTCGTCCAAACCTAAAGCTTTAGTAAATCTATAATTTCCATATAAGTGATCTCTACATTCATGTTGAGTTTGACAGAGAGCACAAGAGATCTACCCGTACATCCCAGCTAGCAAGCCTACCTGCAGTAACTTGCCGTGGAACATTAACCACATTATTTAAAGTGTGTTCCTTTTAAATAACCTAAAGTAACTTAATTTGAGGGATAACATCTTTTGTTCTCACACGAATATCCTTATAACTACTGAAAATTGAGAGAATAAATGAAGTAAAATGTTAGAAGATATTTAGCTTAATATAGCATATAGTATTCTTCCAAATTCTGTCGGATTTAGAAATATTTATGTTTGGTTATTCTTCTTATTTAGTGACTCTCCTTATATCATGTAATCCAAACTTGTCTTACTTCTAGTAGCCTAAACTCCTTTATATGGAACTGCTTAAATATCATCTACAATCAATTCAATACAAGATCTCTCTTCTTTCCACCTATTTCACATAGTATTAGAGCCTTTTGGATCTTGGTAGTGACATAAATAACTTCACCCTACGGTGGATGGTCTTACACCTGTATCGACAAAGTTTTTCATTCTTTTCATAATTTCACTACTCTTATCTCCTATCTGTAACCAGTTCGGGTGCATCATTCTTTCCTACTATCACTTTCAACATTGTTTTGGTACCATGTGTCACGTTTCGATGTTCACATTAGTCCAGGAGTGATATTATTAGTCCACATCTATAATCTTGTCAAGTCGACAGCCATCCCAGTTAACTGACATATCATCATCACAACAAGTCAACATCTCTAGTCAGCATCATATATCAGTGTTACATCTCTACCAAGTCAACGTCATGAATAGCCAGGACTTGGCCAAGGCGCCAAGCTGGCAGTACTTGTTTTTGTTCATAGCTCTAGTTAGGCCGGCAGCAGCATGTCCTCAAATACAGCCATGTTTCACAGCTTCACTTTGGTGTCACAAACTAGTTGTTTTTGTGTCAGGGCATTGCCAAGTTATCATTTCTTGCATATTCAACTTGACTTTTAAGTTATAATTTGCAAACTGAAGTTGCTTCATTACCTTGACTTTGGAAAAGTTGGTTTGAAGTTGAGAATATTTATGTCATAACATATTAGGATACATCCAGATTAATAGTATAGAACATTCTTAATTCTGTCACAATTAATAATCTCCGTACTTAGGTAATTTCCCCTAATAACAATACTTATTTCATGTAGCTTAAACTTATCTAATTCCGAGTAGCATAAAACTCCAAAAGAGGAGCCGTTATTGTCTACAATTAGTTCAATACAAGTTATTTCTACAATGTCGAAATGATTCTTAAAGTATTATTTATTTGCGGAGAAATTGAGCATATATGCAGGAAGAATGACCTATCTTAATCTGTGTCTTTCCTTAAAATGTGTTTGGTCAATTTGAAATAAGTCTGTACTATCACTACCTAATGAATAAAACTTATTTGGCCTATCTGCATGGAGAACATCCTCGTCAAATAAGGTCATTTAGTGTCTAACAGCTATAAGATACACATAGGTAGGGGAAAATCCAACTCTGACAAAAACGTAGGGTACAAACAAATGGAGCCCATCAACATACATACCAATAAACTCTTTAACAAGAATAGAGGAAGGCATATATTTCAGTCTAACCTGCATTTGCATGAAGATCAAACCCATTGTTCCAACCGGGCAGATGCTTATCAGCATTCCCTTTCCAAGTCTGTTCAAATCTAGCTAATTCATCTGGACGATAATAAGTAAAATTACATGACATTTAATCCACTGTTCAGTTAGACCTAAAAACCGAACATCTAGGTATACTACCTTCTTCTATATTATGCAAAGTCTGCACTGAGTTCACCTTGCCCTCAGAATCAAGCTTCCTTGTGAGTGAGTGTCCCTGCAAGTGGCAAGAATGAATAAGACACTTATGGCTTGTATTTTACCAATTATGTTGCTATTGCCAAAAGTTGGAAATCAAATGTTAACAGAGAAAAATAGATTCGGTCAAAACTCAGTGAACATCATTCGACTATGCTATTAAGAGCAAAACAATGTGGTTGCAGTTATCAAGCTCTGAATCTCTTTTCCCACCACAGGGACAAAGTGGTGGGAAGTCCTGTAAATTCCGGAAGTTTAGATGAGACAGAATGACCTTTTAGCGTGTGCACATGAATACTAAACATACAGATAGTTAGATACTGAAGGACAACATACTAAACGAGGAAGAACTATGCCTTTAAGTTAAAACTAAAGGACAACATACTCCATCGCTTCCCGTCCTACGTGTGGTAGTGGCAGTGTAATATGACCCATTTATCCCACCATATGTTACTCTTCAATAGCTAACACTCTTGAGTCTGGGCTTTTGCTCCTTCATTTTTCTTCGCTTTCAACCTATGAGCCACGTCTTTGCTTATGCTTTTGCTCTTGTTATGATCTGCTACATAAGCACAGTGCATTCGCACCAATTAGAATGCTATAAAAATTATCGACAAAAACATACAACTCAGGGACAAAGGAAACAAACTAGAACTAACACTTACCATCAGGTTGGTCATCAGGGTGCTCAACGAGTAGATTTGCGTTACTATAAGCATTAGTTTGAGCTTTTTTTTACTCATTCTGGAACCATTAACACCACAATTTTCCTCTTCTGCTTCTCTCCCTACATCTCCCTCATCATCCGTATCTAGCTCTATAATGACCGGCCCCTTTGATTTATCAGCTGGCTTTGAATCAGCTGGTGGAGTTCTATGAGATAACATGGACGACTCTGACGAGTTGTCAGGGGGAAAAGTCACGGAGGAGTCATCAGATGGATCTTTTCTTCCAAAAATCCGGGACATCATGCCTCGAAGTCTATCAAACGGACTACTGGAGTTGTTAGAATTGTCTCTACCATCTCCTTCTCCCTGCATATTTTTCTAATTTACCTCTGAATTCCAGATTAGAACTTCAGAACATCATCTATAAAATAGAGATACAGTTTTTACAAAGAATAAAACACCAATTTAGTATATTAAAGCATAATGATCATAGATCCTTGTATGTGACAATTTGAGTAAGCAGTAGATAAGAAACAACAGAAGTTAATAATCGATTATGTAACCTGCATAAAAACCTTGTCAATGTTTGAAAAAAATAAGCATACATTTTCTTTACAATCTAAAGTTTAAGGTTGCCATATTGCTAATTGATGATAGATTTTGCAAAAGCAGAAAGTAATAAATGTTTAAGATACTTCATGCATTCGCATGTATCCCCTAGAATTTGATTCTCGGCAAATCTATAGGGATCATCCTCCTCCCCTACATAGACATGTAATTACTTATACAAAATACACACACTAAAAAAATTCAGTTCCTTTCATTCAATAATCACTGCGTAGCTGATGCAGAACGTGCCATTTCGATTATCAGAAAATAACTGAATGAAATAAGAAACGATGAAACGCTACACAAGATTACCGGTTTCTTTTACAACAACAACTACTATGCATCAGGCTCAAACAAGTTGGGGTCGACTCTATGAATCTCCGCTATCCATGTCACTCCACTCATGGTATCTCAATCCAATATTACACAAAGGCAACAACAACAAAAACAACAACACCTCAGTCACAGACAAACTAGAGTCAGCTATATGAATCCTACTGACCATCTTTCTCCATTTAAATTCATCTTGGGCCAACATCATACAAAATAAAAATAAATTAAAAAGTACTAGAGATTCTCTATATTTTCTAACGAATATGGTCATTCGTAGTTTTATCTATATCTTAAAGTCTCTTAATGTCCGCATCTCTGCTATGCTTCTTTCAACAGTCAAGATTTGCTATTCATTCCATTCATTTAATTATCGAATTTGGAAAGAAAATAAACATGACCAACCGCCCGTATCATTATTTCTAACAATTCTACTAGCATTTTTCTAGAATTGGATCATCATTAATGCCAGAGAAGTTGAAGAAATGCATGAAATTCTCGATCACATTCGGAGTATTTACGTATTAATAAACACAAATGAATAAAGATGATGATGACAGATAAATTTACCTTGGATAGAGAGTTGAATTCGGGACGGATTTGAAGAAGTCAGAGGAGATAACAAACTGTTCAGTGAGAAAAAATAATGGCTGGGAAGAGCACTGATTTTTATGTATATATACGGAAGTGGGGAGAGAGTGACGCATGTCAAGAGCCTAGATCCTTCCCTTTTGACTCTATACGTATTGAACTAAGGTCGTACGATAGGAAAGAAGTGAGGATAAAAAATAAAAAATAAAAAATAAAAAAAATAATAAAAGAAAGTTACCGTCAACCCATGTAAGCTAGTAGTATAAAAGTTAGCCAATTCATAAAATATTAGCCAATTAGTTATTTATAATAAAAAATATCAATTTTTTATTTTTATTTGAATGAATATTATTGGAACAGATTTGATACACCTTAAAAAGTTTAAACCTCAATTTTGAGATGAATAGGTAGAGTTTTGAGTGGGTGGTTTGAATTGAAAATTTCAAGTAGAAAATGAATATGGAAAAAGATAATATGTGTATCATACTGTGTATCACATATGTAGGGGTGGCAAACGGGCGGGTCTGATCGGATATGGGACGGGTCAAAAACAGGTAATGAAAAATGAATAAATTATCCCGATCTATATTTAATACGGCTAAAAAATGAGTTAACCGCCGGATAATATAAATATCCATATTATCTATGGTTTCTTGAATATGATAACTTTTGGGAGAATTCCAAGTGTCCCAAACTTGAGGAACCTCCAATTTGAAGCTTTACAAATATAAAAGTTAAACTCATTAGTTATCCATTTTCTAAATGAATAATTTATCCATATTTGATCCGTTTTTAAAAAGTTCATTATTCAACTCATTTTTTAGTGGCTAATATGGGTGGTTAACAGTTTTCTTTTAACCATTTTGCCACCACCATACATATGTATCACATTTGTATCAAATATGTATCACATGTATAACTATGTATGAGATACATGCGTGATACATGTTTGATAGATGTGTCGCAAAAGAATTTTTTGCACTCGATTTTAACTACGGATTTTGATACCAAATCAGTCCAAATCACCCCCAATCCTCCTCAACTTTTGTATATTGACTCATCTATATATTTTGAATGACCTTCAATAATACCCATTGAAAAAGATCCCTTTTTGCTTAGATTTTTTGAAACTTCTATATATATATTTTTTGGAATTTCATCACCTTATTTGCTACCTCATCCATAAAATCTTCTTTCTGTCTTGCATCTAATGTTGCGGATCACACTTAAAAATATAGAAGGAGATCTTTGCGTGTGATTCTTGGAAAGAAAAAATCCTTATTTATTTGGATTTTCTATTTTTGTATGTGCTTGGCTAGTTTTAGTAAGTTTATAATTAATTACTAGAGTTGGTAAGTTAGGACTTATTTGGGACATTTTCGTAAGATTCTAAAAAAAAGGAATGCTCGCAAGGGTTGGCTTAATTAGAGCCTGTTTGGCCAAGCTTCTAGGAGGCCAAAAGTACCTTTTTTATCAGATTTTTTTTTTTAATATTTGACGTGCTTGGCCAAAATAAAAAAGTCCTTTTGAGCAGCAATAGAAGCGTTTTTTTCTACTTTTGAGAAGAATCTACAAATTTTAGCTTCAGTCCCAAGAAGCAGAAGCATAAAATTCATTAATTTAACTTTTTTTGTTTCTACCATTCTTTTTATTTATTTATTTATTTATTTTATTCTCCTTCTCCTATTATTCTTTGAAATAGTCTCTCCAATGTAAATGGATATCTTCCTTTTATACAGGAGTAATGAAGCAGATTTTTAATTTATATTAAATTATTATATTTTAATATATTTAAATTATCATATAAACTATAAGTAATATCTAATACCTAATATTGTTGCTTTGGATAACTACATCTTATATTGATTAAACTTTTAATATATACTTTTACTTTGTATTTTATATTCTAATTAAATAAAAAGAAAAATAATTAATTTTTATAATAAATATTTAAATTTATTTTTGGCATAATGACTTTCTGGCCACTTAAACTTGTGCTGGATTTTAAAGCCGATATACAAACTTACAGTATTCCCATTTGAACACTCAAACTCACATATCCAATAACTAATAAACCTATTTGACCGTTGACCATGCAGATATGGCAGTGACAGAGATGATGTGGACAAAGTGTGTGCAAGTCACGAAAATTACGCACGTGACTACAATAATTTTGTTTTAAAAAAATCTAGAACTAAAAAAAAATACAAATTAAAAAGAAAGAAAATAAATCAGGCCCACTTCCCCATCCCCCAGCAAAATTCCCTTCACCCCCTGTGTTCTTTTCCCCAATTGTCGTCCTCCCCTACTCTCCCTTCTTTTCTTTCTCCCCCCTAATTTACCCCCTTCCTCCTCTTGTCTTGGGAGAAATTTCCTACCAGATGCACATCAAAAATTTTGGGGATAAAATCAAATTCTTTGATTTTACCATTTGCGTATAAAGATTTCAACGTTGTCCATAGTATAAAATTACTCATAGTGATTGTTTTCTGTGAATTTTGTGATTCAGGTGTATTCTAAATCCTAATCTAAGTAATCTAATTCATTTGATCTAAATGAGGCCATTAATTAGTCTTTTACATATATAGGAAATTCTTCAAAATAGATATGTCTTTCAGTTGACCACCAAAAAAAGAAGGAAAAAGAAATTACTTGTATCCTTGGCAAACAACATATCTCGCAGTCACATCACAGTATCATACTCATCACGTAAATATCCATTCATCACTCCCACCAATCGGGACACTATCGGACATACAAATCCAAAAGTACGTGCTCACACAATCAACGCCTCAGTGCTCAAGCTATAGGCAAAACCCGGCCTCAAGTCTTCCAGAATGACCCAACATCAACACACAGAGATCACATCTCGCCCCTTGATCAGGGAATCACAAGCCATCGACGCATATCTGATACCGAGCGCTCATGCACACATATGAACGCGTGGAAGGAATTCAAAGAGTTACATTTCAAGTTGAATCAAGGACGCACGATAAGAGTTCAAGAATGTAAAGTTCTTCCTAAAGGTTCTGCAGCATTTCGAGGATAAGCACAGACGTCTCCATACCGATCCGCGAGACTCTGCTAAACCTGTTCATGACTCGTGAGACCTATGTAACCTAGGCTCTGATACCAACTTGTCACGACCCTAAAACCGACCCGGTCGTGATGGCGCCTATCGTGAAACTAGGCCAGCCGACACAACTCCCGAGTTAACCATTTAATCAATAATAATTCATTTTTAAGCTTTTAATAAATCAAATATCTCAAAATGTAAGTCTAATTGAACAGTGCGGAAATAATATACAAGCCCGACATCAGGGTGTCACAAGTCACGAGCATCTACTAAGGTCTGAATACAAGAAAAAAGTCTGAAAGTGTATTGAATACAGTCTAACAAAAACAAGAGGGAGAAAAGCAGTGCTGCGAACGTCGGGAAACTACCTTGCTAAACTCCGATGACCCTGCCTCCGAGCAATCAACACCCGTTATCGAGTTCAGAAATACCCGAATCTGCACACAAGGTGCACGGAGTAATGTGAGTACTCCAACTCAGTGAGTAATAAAGGTAAATAAAAGCTGAGTAGTATAAACCACGTCAAAACGCTACAACAAATACAAGATATTTCCAACACAATACAGAAATCATTTACTTCGTAAATCATGCTCAGTTTCGGTAAAAACCTTTTAAAGATAATTTTCAATAGTTTCAAACGAGTGATAAGACAGTGAGTAAATATGATAGAAACGTAAACAGCTCTTCGGCAAAACATGTACCATAAACCGCCCCTCGGGCATAATATCAATAGAACCAGCCCCTCGGGCTACTTCACAATCACTCGTAATCAGCCCCTTGAGCATAACATAAATCAAGAACCGCCCCTCGGGCAATAACATGGAATAACATCAGCCCCTTGGGCCATATCACTTAACACACTGGGTACCCGCGCTCACTGGGGGTGTACAGACTCTGGGAGGGCCCCCTTACGGCCCAAGCACAATATTAAGCCATCTCGTGGCATAATCAATAAGCTCTCGGCCTCATATCAAGCCACCTCGTGGCATAACAACTCAGTCCCTCGGCCTTATAATCATAAATCAGTACAACACTGCTGCGGCGTGCAACCCGATCCCATAATAACCTCACAACACAGGCCCTCGGCCCTACTTAGTCAGAAATCTCTAAAAGCCACTCGGGCACATTAAAGTATGATGCTCAACCCAAAATATCATTTAAAGTGTTAAAACAGAGTAAACATGGCTAAGTTATGATAACGGTAGAATATAGCATGACTAAGTACCGATATAAAATCAAAATAGTGATGAAATATCAATAAAAATTCCCTAAGGGTCCAAACAGTTGGCACGGGGCCCAAATATGGCATTCAACCCAATACATGATGATAGCAAACAGTTTTCAGAATCAAATACGCAGTAAAATAGTCATACAGGATGGACTAAGTCAAAATCCTCAATAGTACACGACCCCACACTCGTCATCTAGCGTGTGTGTCACCTCAATATAACAAAACGATGTGAAATTCGGGGTTTCATACCCTCAGGACAATATTTACAATCATTACTCACCTCAATCCGGTCCAGACTCTAGCCCGCGATGCCTTTGCCTATCGACTCGGCCTCCGAATGCTCCAAATGTAGCAAAAGCAGATTCATACCATCGAAATATGCTAAGGGAACAAAGCACACTCGAAAATATCAAATTTACATAAAAAAACCTGAAATTGCTCAAACCCGGCCCCCGGGCCCACGTCTTGGAATCCGATAAAAATCACATCAATAGAATCCTTATCCTCGAGTCTAACAATAACAAATTAATCAAAATCCGACCTCAATTGCTCATTCAAATCCCCAAAAGAATTCTCAAACTTTACTTCCATTTTCCCCCAATTTCCACTCTAGTTCCTCAAATTAAATGATGAAATTCAAGACTAAATCATGTAATTAAACCAAATATGAGTGAAGAATACTTACCCCAATTGCTCAACTGAAAATCTCCTCAAATTTCACCTTCTCCCAAGCTCTCCAATGGCTTTTGGGATATTGAACTTAAACCCTCGTTTTTTTTAAATATAAACAGACTGCCCAGGTTTAACCCTTCGCGAACGCGGTAGCTCCCTCGCGTTCG
Organism: Nicotiana sylvestris; assembly: GCF_000393655.2. Taxonomy (NCBI): domain Eukaryota; kingdom Viridiplantae; phylum Streptophyta; class Magnoliopsida; order Solanales; family Solanaceae; genus Nicotiana; species Nicotiana sylvestris. The sequence continues at coordinate 64,365,660 of NC_091064.1, forward strand.
TGAAGCACAATTTGCCTCAGAACCAGAAATCCTTCTACGCGATCGCGATGACCCACTCGCGAACGCGAACCTTTACTAGCTCAACCACCGCAAACGCGACAGTCCCCTCGCGAATGCGATGAACACATCACACGGGGCTAGTCATGCTCGAGACCTGGCGAGCGAAGTGCAACAACTCAAAACGACCGGTCGGGTCATTACAGTAGGTTACCCACAACACACCTGAAGGGTAACGACTGCGGGTTTCCCTGAGAATTTTCTTTAAAAAAAATTAAGAAAGGAATCAAAATAATATCCATTTGTTTATGCGACTGATTAAGTGGGCGTTTGGACATAAGAATTGTAAACTTTTAAAATAGAGGAAAATTTTTCAAGTAAAAATGGTAATTGAATTTAAAGTTGTTGTCACGACCCTAGTTCATCAATCGTGAACATGTCATGACGACACCTAGTCTCCGTGACCAGTTAAGCCTAACACTTGCGGAAACATAATAATTGCGAAAAAATAGAATACCATATTTAATTATCTAAAAAGGAAATTGTACTGAATGTCGCTCGGCATATACGACTCAATATCTCAAGACTAAAACAATCCCAAAACCCGGAAACTCACGGGAAAACACAGGCTACAGAAATGTATAGTGAGGCTCCAAACTCCAGAATATCTAACAAACGGAAGGAAAGAGAATTAAGTACTAAAGATAGAATAAAGAGGGAGACTCGTCGGTCTGCGGACGCAGCAGATCTACCTCGAAGTCTCCGTAGTCCTCCTTCCTCACTGATATTGCGCCTGAGTAGAGGTACCTGGATCTGCACATGAAAAAAACATGCGTAGAAGAGGCATGAGTACACCACAGCGGTACTCAGTAAGTGCCAAGCCTAACCTCGATTGGGTAGTGACGAGGAAGGTCAGGGCCCTACTGAGGTTATATAAAATATAAAGATGACAGGATAAGATAAGCAGTGCAATTGAGAACCTACAGTAAGAATCTATGCAGGATAATAAGAGTACAATAATGGAAACAATGATGAAAGCAAACCATAAGGAAAGTAACCGGGGATCTCTAAGTATCCCGAGGATCTCTTAGTATCCTCGACATGTACTAGGGATCTCTCGGTATCCCGAGGATCTCTCGGTATCCTCAATATAAGCCAGAGATCTCTTGGTATCCCGAGGATCTCTTGGTATCCTTAATATGTACTAGGGATCTCTTGGTATCCCGAGGATCTCTCGGTATCCACAATATATGTGCGGGGGATCTCCCGAAAATCTAACCCGTAATCCCAAAGTAAATGTGCAGGGGGAATCTCTCGAGAATCTAACCCGTAGTCCCAATTTAAAACACAGAGCAACAACACAAAAATATTAAATTAAATGTTAATTTCGTACCAAGTAAACATTTACTTCTAGCCTAACATGCTTCACGTAATGCAATTCAGGCAATTTAAGCAAATAGGCAATTAAGTCAACTAAACATGCCTTTCTAGACTAGCAACATGCTAAATTCACAAGTAGAATAAAACAAGAAAAGAACTCAATTGAAATACTTAAGGAAAAACCGGATTTTCAACAATTAGCTCAAGTACGCGCTCGTCACCTCAGGTACAGGGCATTTCAATTATCAAATATAGCACATCCTAAGGGGAAAGGTCCCCCACACAAGGTTAGACAAGCCACTTACCTCGAACCGGCTCAAAATCAACTAGAAACCACGCTTTTGCCACGAGTATCCGACTCCAAATGGCCCAAATCTAATCAATTCAATTGCATATCGTAAATATCATCTCAAACAAATGATCCTATGTTTTAATTGAAAGCTAATACGTGAAATTATGGAAAATGACCAAAACGCCCCTCGGTCCCACGTCTCGGAATCAGTAAAAATTTATATTCTCAGAAACCTCGCACTCTCACGAGTCTAACCATACGAAAATTATACAATTCCGACACTATTTGGTCCTTTAAATCATCATTTTACATTTTTGAAAGGTTTCACAATTTTCTTCCCAAATTCCCTCTCAAATCACGAATTAAATGATGAATTCAGTGTTAGATTCATGTATTCTAGCCAAATCTGAGTTAAAATCACTTACCCCGATGAATTTCTTGAAAAACCTTCGAAAAATCGCCAAAATCCAAGCTCTCTAGGTCAAAATATTAAATAAAACCCAAAACCTCGTATTTATAGGTATCCCTCAGGTTTCCAGCTACTGCTGGCCGCACAAAAACTCACGTGGTCCGCGCAAGCCAGTGCGGTCCGCGCAAAGGCAACTTGCGGCCGCACATGCCTCCCTCTGCAGTGACAGGCTTTAGTATTGTGTCCATAACTTTTTCTACAGATATCCAAATTATGATATCTTTACTTTTCTTGAAACTAGACACGAAGGGCTACAACTTTCGTTTTTGAATCACCTCAAAATTCCATGTAGATCAAAAGATATGAGCTTCCGAAGTAGGACCAGCGGGAGGGCCCTTCACCGCGGCCGCGCCCCACTTTGTGCGGTCCGCGCGACGCCTACCGCGGTCGTGCCCATTTTTGTGTGGTTCGCACAGCACTCAACGCGGGCACACTAATTTTTGTGTGGACCGCGTGAGTGAGTTCTGGGGCCTGCAACCCCTGTAGACCTGCTATAGCTATGATTTTTGCACTAAAACATCCCGGAACCTACCCGGAACTTCCGGAACTTCAAACCAATTATACCAACACATCCCATGACATCGCTCAAACTTGATCAATACTTCGGAATGCTCATAACAACATCAAATCACCAATTTCACATAGGATTCAAGCATAAGAACTGCAAGAACTCTTAAATTATGTTTTCGATCAAAAACTGTATCAAATCTCGTCCGAATGACCTGAAATTTTGCACACACATCCCAAATGACATGACAGAACTACTGAAACTTCCGGAATTTCATTCCGACCCTCGGATCAAAATCTCACTATCGGACCGGAAACTTCAAAAATTCAAACTTCGGCATTTCAAGCCTAAATTAGCTATGGACCTCTAAAACACATTCCGAACACGCTCCCAACCCCAAATTCACCTAACGGAGCTAACAGAACCGTCAGATTTCCATTCCGAGGCTGTCTCCCCACTGTTCCGACTTCGGTCAACTTTCTAACACTTAAGCTCTCATTTAGGGACTAAGTGTCCCAAAACTCCTCAAAACTCAAAACCGAGCATCCCGACAAATCACATTAGCAGAAATAAACTTGGGGAAAACAGTTAATAGGGGATCGGGGCATTAATTCTTAAGACGACCGGCCGGGTCGTCACAGTTGTGTTTGGACATGAATATGGGTTTAGGTTGTTTTTGAAGTTTTGTGAGTGATTTGAGTGAAAATTTTGAAACACAACCTTTTGAAGTTTTTCAAATTTTCAAAAATTCCCAAAATGTATCTTCAATTGAAAATTAGAAATTTTATGAACAAACGCTGATTTCGGAAAAAGTGAATTTTTTTTTGAAAAAATGAAAAAAATTTCTTATGTCCAAATGGGCTCTAATTGTGAGTAATCATAAGCGTATTCAGGATTATAGAAAAATGTACGAAAAGGTAGATTTAAGATTTACATTTGACGGGTTCAACCTTAACGTTCTTACCATAAACTCATCATACTTTTGAATTAAAGGTTCAAACTTTTTTTTTCTCTTGCAATTTTAGTGGTTTAGAATCAGTTGAACTCATTGATTATATGCTACATTGCTAATTTTAATATAAAAATTAGGTTTATCTATATAAAATTTAACAATGACGACAGAAGGAGAATATAGATCCAATGTGTGAGACTTGGAGTTTTGAAGAATAAAGCACATAAAGAAAGAAACAAAAAGGAAAAGTACTTAATTAAAATGCAAGAGACAACACAAAACATGCACATACCCTGTGGATAGCTCCAATTCTAGAAAGAAAAAAAAAAGGAAAAAACAAAAAGACAGATGTGATATTTTAATCGTGGGCATCAATTACATGGCGCGACTTAGGATTACTGAGGACATGACCCTTGACAGGGAATTATGGAGGTCGAGCATTAAGGTTGTAGGTTAGGGAAAAGTTGTAAATATTTCTACAGCACAATAGAGTGAGACTACCTAGTTAGGAGTTAGACTAAGAATGTCATTGGTCGTCTATTGATGCAGGGCTTTACCTGCTAGTTTTACTATACCAGCCATCTATTTCGTATTTCGTATTTCGTATTTTGTATTTCATATCTCTTATATTGCTGTTATTTTATTATGCATTTTTATGGTACTAATATATCGGCTCCTATTACCTTTTTGAGCTGATGGTCTCCTGGAAATAGTCTCTCTACCCTTCGGGATAGGGGTAAGGTCTGCGTACATATTACCCTCCCCAAACCCCACTTGTGGAATTATACTGGGTCGTTGTTGTTGTTGCATCAATTACAGAGAAACGTGAGATTTGGCTGTTCCACGTGCAAGACATGGGATTAGAAATCCGACTTCACTTATAAAGATGCACCAAATCATTGCAACCTAAGATTCTTTGAGTTTTGATGTAGTGGGGTACACATGACTCTTGGTAAGTAGTGTCACATTTTAATAAATAAAATACATTTAAATCATATCATTAAAAACTATTCAAGTACATTATTGAACTTTCCTTGAGAAGTTACTTTTTGAAATGAATTCATGATTATCTTCATCAAAATTCACAATGACATTTTATTAGCTCGTTTTTAATTAGCAGCATGGTCTAATCAGAGACGAATTCAGGATTTAAACTTTATAGGTTCAACCTTTAGATTTTTAATATTTTACTCATTATTCTTTTAAAGTTATGAGTTCATATATAATATTTGCTGCAAGATTAGTCGATTTTTACATATAAATTCATGACCTGAATCGAAAGTTATGGGTTCAATTGAACCCGATTCCGCCCCTGGGTCTAATGGTTTTGATGTCCCTTGCTCCATAGTAAAAATAGCACGGGCTAGCCAGTTGCCGGACTGGTCATTCAAAAATAGCCAGCGTTTGCAAAGTCATTGAAAAATAGCCACTATTTTTCTGCAACACGAAAAGTTCCATCATAATATACTGGAGATCGGTGCACTTGTATATGAACTTCCAGCATATTATGCTGGAACTCCAACACGCGAAAAGTTCCAGTATATTATGCTGGATCGGTATATTATACTGGAATTCCAGTATATTATATTAGAGTATTTTTCCGGATTTTGAACAGTATTTTCATTTTGATTTATCTTTATACTTATGCTAGAACTCTAGTATATTATACTGGAATTCCAGTATATTATACTAGAGTATTTTTCCGGATTTTGAATAGTGTTTTCATTTAGATTTATTTTTACTTGAAAAGTGACTACATTTCGATTATTTTTGAAACTATGTCTATTTCTGAATAACCACTTATAAATCTGGTTATTTTTGAATTTCTCCCTGCTCCATATGAGGTCTCCGGTTAAATCTTTATAGACAACATCATTATTTAAACACATGAAAGAAATAAAGGCACAAAAAAAAAAAAATAGCAAGTCGTGTGTTTGGGCAGAATCAAACACTCGACATTAATATGGAAAAATAGACATGGAATCGTTTGGACCATGAAGCAATTAAGTCGTACCAAGCCAATATGTTATATAAATACTTTAACTATATTTCTGATAACAGTTTCCGGTGCTTCTATTTTAATAGTATATTATGGATTTATTATGTCTAATTTACAAACGATTTTATTATTATTTTTAATTTTTAATGGATTTTCTCCTATGATTTCTAATCCATCTAAAATTCTAACTATCCTATTTGAATTTTTTTTAAAACTTTTCTACTCCTCTCTTAAAATTGTAAAATTCTTTATCTATTTCTATTGAAGTGTAGTACATATCTATTTCTTCTTCTTGAATTTCTCTTCCTATTTCTTCTAATCAACATGTTATCTTCGCAGCTTCCACAATTATTTTTGCAATTTTTACAATATATTTCTTGTATACGTCCACTATACTTTCTCTGATGTTTTAACATGTCTTCTTATAGTAGGATATTTTTCTGTTTGTACTGGAGTATGAGTAAGGTTCTTAAAAAATATTATTTCATCTCACGTTATGAGACAACTACCATAGTTATTAAGCAAAGAGCTGAGTCCTAAATAAAGTTTGTACATATATTTAAGTACTAGTGAGGGTGTGCCGGGGCTATGCCCGGGCCCAACAGTTATTTAGTATTGTTATCAATATAAATTTTAGATGTCACTCACATCTGCATTTAAATTTGCCGTAAAATTTTACAATATTTTTAGGTAACATAATTGATATGTACCAGATTATAAATGAGTTGACTTTAATGGAAGAAGTAATTTTTCTACCAGAGTTATTGAGTTATAGAATCCTGCAGTAGTCTTAAGAGTACATAAGAAGTTACATCTAATAAATTGCAAAAAATAAGATGTTTCATATTTGTAAATCACATGTATTTTATTTTCTTCAGCAGGTTTGCCAATAGAAGCACTACTTTAATGCAAGTGACGGAAGAAAAAAATGCAAGCAGTTAGGTAAATATATATGTAGTAAAGCTATCAATACTAAATAGAAAAGGACGCAATTAAATAAGAGATCCAAGAATGTTAAAATTTCCTCATAGTTATACCAAGCATACTATTTTTCACGCTTCAAAAGTACAGGCAAATAACCAAACAAAGCATAACCTAATCCTTTTGATAACTAATGTTACAATGAAGCTTTTCCCCGACCATGTCACTTTTTGTACTCTTAAAGTGACACAGATCAGCAGATGCAATGAAGGCCTTCTCCCTTCAACATTAAATCAAATGCCTTGTTGATTTCCGCAAATGAGAGTTTATGAGTGATGAATTTCTCCAAGTCAAGTTCCTTGTTCATATACTTCTCAACAACGTACAGAACTTGTAGTTTTCAGAGAATCTTCCCTTGAGAGCCCTTTCATTCAACAAGTTCATAAGGTGTGTCTTTGAAGACAACTTCTTTATGGGGTACTCCAACAAGAACAGCCACTCCCCAACCCTGAATATTATTTAAGTTTCGTTAGCATGTACTTCCAGTAAAACTAATGTAGTAATAAGAATATAAACAAAGGAAATTAATATTTTCGTTAGCATCTCAGCAATTACCTAAACAAACAAGAGTAAAAGAAAAAGATGATCAACTTCAACTCACGGCTGTTTTTTTTTTTTGGGTATACTGACCTATTAGCAAACTAAGAAAATATGAGTACCTCCTGAACTGGTTTATTATGATCCTTTGGATTCAAAAACTGTCGCACCAAATTTCTTAGCTGTAGAATATAGGCAAAATGGATGAATGAGTTGAGAGAAGCTATAAGGAAGGAATTAAATAAGATAAAGAATTAACAATGTTGAAGATTTCACGACCCCAAATGCTCCGGTCATGATGGTGCCTATCACAGTACTAGGCGAACGTCGTGCAACTACCTTGCGATTCTCCGGATAAGACTCTGAGAGTGCTGGAAGCTCTCACTTTGATGCTCGAGCACCTGGATCTGCACACAAGGTGCAGGGAGTAACGTGAGTACGCCAACTCAATAAGTAACTAAAGTCAATAAAGTCTGAGTGCAGTGACGAGCATTTAAAATCATATAAGAAATCTCAACAGAAATATCAAGTCAAAATCTGCAATTCAATAGCCAGTATCTCGTAAAACTCTAGTTTCAATTCAAAATCCTTTGAAAACATTTATTCAGCATTTTTCAATAGAGGCTCAGTATAAAAGAAGAATGAAAGCAGCAAAATGTCATAAGCAAGCCCCTCGGGCAAGGTATCACTCATAAGTATAGCCTCTCGGGCAGCCTCCCAGTCACTCGTGACTCAGCTCTCGTCAATCAGTACTCACACTCAGCACTTCGGTTCAATAGATATCTTATAATATAATAATAATAATAATAATAACCGCTGCGACGTGCAGCCCGATCTGTAATTTATAGTCGACTACCCTCACTGGGGGTGTACAGACTCCGAAGGGGCTCACAGCCCGATCCAATATATATCGCTGCGGTGTGCAGCCCGATCCATATAAATATCGCTGCGGCGTGCAACCCGATCCATAATTTATATATAATATCACTGCGGCGTGCAGCCCGATCCATAATATATATATATATATATATATATATATATATATATATATATATATATATATATATATATATAATTCTCACCATTAGGTCCTCAACCTCTCTCAGTCATTAACCTCACGATTACTCGGGCATATCAGTGAAAATCAGGGAAAACATAGCCCAAACAGTTTTCCATATATTAAAAATAGAGTAATGAAACCGAATCAACAACAAACAGGTAATATAATGACCGAAGATATGCTTTCAAATCAAAACAGTATATATATATCTATATATATAATTCTCACCATTAGGTCCTCAACCTCTCTCAGTCATTAACCTCATGGCTACTCGGGCATATCAGTGAAAATCAGGGAAAACTTCGCCAAAACAGTTTTCCATATATTAAAAATAGAGTAATGAAACTGAATCAACAACAAATAGGTAATATAATGACCAAGGATATGCTTTCAAATCAAAACAGTATGAGGAAAAGTAGTAAAATACCCCTAAGGGTCTAAACAGTTCGACACAAAGGCCCCAAACATGGCATTCAACCCAAATTAACAAACTAATTTGTAAAACACATGGACATCATATACAATTTATCAAAATATGCAACTATACAATCACCACGGGACGGACCATGTCACAATCCCGGCGGGTGCACGCCCACACGCCCATCACCTAGCATGTACGTCACCTTATTTATCAAAATAGTACAAAATTCCGGGGTTTCATACCCTCAGGTCGAGATTTACAATGGTTACTTACCTCAAACCAGATGAAATACTACTCCGCGACACCCTTGCCTCTCGACTTGGCCTCAACTCGCGTCGAATCTATCCAAAGTCAGAACTATAACATAAATATATGCTAAGGGAACGAAACCCATGCGAAAATAATCAAATTAGATAAAAAATCCAGAATTGGTCAAACCTGACCCCCGGGTCCACGTATCGAAATTCGATAAAAATCACATCAATAAAATTCTTATCCTCCCACGAGTTCATACATACCAAATACATCAACATCCGGCCACAAACGACCCCTCAAATTCTCAAATCAAAGTCTCTAATTTCAAACCCTAAACTCCCAATTGTAACCACTATCTTCCATATATTCCATGTCTAATCAGTAAAATATCACCATAGAATAAGTTTTAGTTCCAAGAATCTTACCTCCACTATCACGACCCGTATTTTCCACCCACGGGAGTCGTGATGGCGCCTACTAGAGAAAGCTAGACAAGCCAACTATTCCGATTACTTTACCCTTTTCATTTTTAATCTCTTAGCAATTTCAAGTTAATATAATATAAACAGCGGAATTAATAATGCGAAAGAACAAAATTTAACAATTAAACTAGTACCAATACGAATCCATAAACATAAACCACCCAGAACTGGTGTCACAATCTCACGGATTATCTAAGAATACTATAAATAGGGTCCGAACAAAATAAATACATGTCTGTCTCTGAAATAGTAAAGAACAGAAGAAAACCAGATAGGAAGGGGACGCCAAGGCCTGCGGACACCTGCAGGACTACCTCGGGTCTCCTGATGGACCGAAGGCAGCAACCCCTAGATAAGGTCCGTATGCTCCAGTACCGGGATCTGCACAAAAGAGCGCAGAGTGTAGTATCAGCACAACCGACCCCATGCGCTAGTAAGTGTTGAGCCTAACCTCGGCGAAGTAGTGACGAGGCTAGGACACAACAATTAACATAACCTGCAGTTAAATAGTACCTAACAGAATAACAGTAATAGAAGCAATTCAAAAGTAACGAGAGGAGGGTAACATGCGATGGGGGAATTACCGACATAATGAATCACAGTAATAGTGGTGTAAGAATATTAAGTTACTTGAACCGAAACAAAGAGAAATCATGACAGACATGCAATAAGTGCACGACATTACCCTTCATGCTTTTACTCTCAATCCTCACCAATGCAATCAAGTAATGAAAATGTGCACGGCATCACCCTTCGTGCTTTATATCTCTTCCTCACCATATAAATGATAGAAATGTGCACGACATTACCCTTCGTGCTTTATCTCTCTTCCTCACCATATGCATCAATATCAATGAAAATGTACATGGCATCACCCTTCGTGCTTTATCACTCTTTCATCACCATATGCATAAATATGAATGTGTACGGCATCACCCTTCGTAATTTATCTCTCTTTCCTCACCCAAACAATAGCAACAACAACATCCCGGCAAGGGAATCAACAACAAGAATAAACACATCCCGGCAAGGGAATCAACAGTAAGAATTAAATACGTCCCGACAAGGGAATTAACTATAACCAAACTTGTACCAACAATTAACTTTACAATTGAACCTCAACTGGAGCCAATGCTCAACAATAAACAAATACCACGAAGATAATCATATGTCTAGCTCAACACGAAGAATCAACAATGTAGGCATTTGTAGAACTTATTAAGAAACACAACGATCACAATTAAGACTCACGGGCATGCTTGACACCAACGTATAGGTACTCGTCACCACACCTATACGTCGTACACTACACTAGCACATAGAAAATAAGGCACAATACCTATTCCCTCAAGCTAATGTTAGAATAAAGACTTACCTCGAACTTCCACGTCCAACTCAAACCTCCAACACCGCTTTTCCTTTAGAATTTGCCTCCATTTTGCTTGTATCTAGCCCAAATTAATTTAACAACATCAATAAATGCTAAAGAATTCATACCCAATGCTTAATTATAGGTTTTCTATAATTTTCCCCAAAAAGTCAAAAATTGACCCTGGGCCCGCTTGGTCAAAACTCAAGGTTCGGACCAAAACCCGATCACCCATTCACCCACGAGCCCGAATATGCTATTAGTTTTGAAATCCGACCCCAAAACGAGCTCTAAATTATAATTATTCAAAAATCCCTAATTCTACCCAAAACCCCTAATTCTACCATGGAAGAACAATATTTAGGTCTAGAAATCTAATGGGTGTTGATGGAAAATGAAGGAGATGGGTTTAGGAATACATACCTATGATTTGGTGTTGATTTTACTCTTCAAAAATCGCCTAGGTTCTGATTTTGGGGAAGGAGATGTGAAAATATGGCTTATTCCCGTTTCTGCTACTGTTTTAAGTGCTGGGCGATAGTGTTCATCGCGTGCGCGTGAGCACTGTCGCATTCGCGAAGAGTTGCCGGTGGTGGACTTACGCAATCACGGGAAACGCTTCGCATTCGCAAATGCTTAACCCAGCCTGGCCTTCGCGTTCGCAATTGAGGGGTTACGTTCGCGTAGTTCTCCCTAGGTTCCGTGACCAGCCCACCCTAAAGCTACGCGCTCGTGGTTAACCGGTCGCGTTCGTGTAGAGCAAACCCCCCAATGCTCCGCGTTCGCAACCTGGGCCTCGCGTTCGCATAGGGAAAATTCCACCCCCAGCCCAGTTCCCCTTCGCGATTATGAGAGTTACTACGCGATCGCGATGCACAAAATGTCTGTGCACCAGAAGCAGCAAAACCTGCAACTTTCCTAAGCGTAAAAACATCCCGTGGCCTATCCAAAACTCACCCGAGCCCTCGGGGCTTCAAACCAAACATGCACACAACCCTAAAAATATCATTCGGACTTACTCGTGCGATCAAATCGCCAAAATAATGCCTCCAACTACGAGTTTAGCATCAAACACAAAGAAAAATCTCCATAACTCTTAAGTTCAAATTTTAACAACCGAGGGTCCGATTCACGTCATATCAAGTTTGTCTCTTACCAAATTTTACAGGATCAACTCAAATACAATATAAGACCTGTACCGGGATCCGAAACCAAAATACAGTCCCGATACCATAAAATTCAAAAACATTGAAATTTCTAAAACTCTTAAAATTTCAGTTAAACAGTTTTCTTCAAAAATTCATTTCTCGGGCTTGGGACCTCGAAATTCAATTCTGGGCATACGATCAAGTCCCGTATTTTTCTACGAACCTTTTAGGACCGTCAAATCATGGGTTTGGGTCCGTTTACCCAAAATATTGACCGAAGTCAACTTAAATTTAATTTTAAAGGTAAAATTAGTATTTTTATTAAATTTTCACATAAAAGCGTTCCGGATATACCCCCAGACCGCGCACGCAAATCAAAGTGAGATAAAAGGAGTTTTTAAGGCCTCAGAATATAGAATTGACTCATAAATCAAGTGATGACCTTTTGGGTCATCACGTCCTCCACCTCTAAATCAACTGTTCGTCCTCGAACGGACATAGAAAGGAAGTACCTGAGTCGGGGAAAAGATGGGGATATCGGCTCCGCATATCAGACTCGGACTCCCAGATATCAGCCTCGGTGGGCTGACCTCTCCACTTAATACGAACTGAAGGGAACTTCTTCTATCTCAACTGACGAACCTGCCGGTCTAGAATAGCTACCGGCTGCTCGTCATATGTCAAGTCCTTGTCCAACTGGACAATGATGAAGTCTAACATGTGGGAGGGATTGCCGTGATACTTCCGAAGCATGGACACATGAAACACTGGATGCACAACTGATAAACTCGGCGACAATGCAAGTCTGTAAGCCACCTCTCCCACTCGATCAAAAAACTCAAAAGGACCAATGAACCTAGGGCTTAGCTTGCCCTTTTTCCCAAATCTCATCACGCCCTTCATGGGTGACACCCGGAGCAACACTCGCTCTCCGACCATGAATGCCACATCACGAACCTTGTAGTCGGCATAACTTTTTCTGCCTGGACTGAGTAGTAAGAAGCCTATCCTGAATGATCTTTACCTTATCCAAGGCATCCTAAACTAAATCTGTACCCAACAACCAAGCCTCTCCCGGCTCAAACCACCCAATCGGTGACCGACACCGCCTACCATATAATGCCTCATAGGGAGCCATCTGAATGCTCTACTAGTAGCTGTTGTTGTAGGCAAACTCTGCTAATGGCAAGAACTGATCTCAAGAACCTCTAAAGTCAATGATACATGCTCGGAGCATATCCTCCAAAATCTGAATAGTATGCTCAGACTACCCATCCGTCTGAGGATGAAATGCTGTGCTCAACTTGACCCGCGTGCCCAACTCATGCTGTACTATCCTCTAGAAATGCGAGGTAAACTGCATACCCTGATCAGAAATGATAGACACGGGCACGCCATGAAGACGAACAATCTCCCAGATATAAATCTCAGCCAACCACTATGAGGAATAGGAAACTGCCACAGGAATGAAATGGGCTGGCTTGGTTAGCCTATCAACAATAACCATACTTTATCGAACTTCCTCTGAGTCCATAGGAGTCCAACAACGAAGTCCATAGTGATCCGCTCCCACTTCCACTCAGGAATCTCAATCATCTGAAACAAACCACCAGGTCTCTGATGCTCGTACTTTACCTACTGACAATTCAAACACCGAGCTACATAGGCAACAATGTCCTTCTTCATCCTTCTCCACCAATAATGCTACCGCAAATCCTGATACATCTTAGCGGCGCCCGGATGAATAGAATACTGGGAACTATGGGCCTTCTCTAGAATTAACTCACAAAGTCCATCCACATTAGGCACACAAATACGACCCTGCATCCTCAGAACTCATCATCTCCAACTGTAACCTGCTTGGCACCTCCGTGTCGCACTGTGTCTTTAAGGAAAAGCAAATGAGGGTCATCATATTGCCGATCTCGGATACACTCAAATAATGAAGAACGAGTGACTGTGCAAGCTAGAACAGGGCTGGGCTCAGAAACATCCAACCTCATGAGCTGATTGGCTAAAGCCTGAGCATCCAAAGTAAGGGGCCTCTCACCGACCGGAATATACGAAAGACTGCCCATACTGGCTGACTTTCCTACTCAAAGCATCGGTCACTACATTGGCCTTCCCAAGATGATACAAGATGGTGATATGATAGTCTTTCAATAGCTCCAACCACCTCCTCTGCCTCAAATTTAGATCCTTCTACTTGAACAAGATTGCAAACTCTTGTGATCCGTGAACACTTCACATGACATGTCGTACAAATAATGCCTCCAAATCTTTAGCGCGTGAACAATGGTTGCCAACTCCAAATCATAAACTGGATAATTCTTCTCGTGGATCTTCAACTGTCGCGAAGCATATGCAATAACCTTGCCATTCTGCATCAACACCGCGCCAAGTCTAATACGTGATGCATCACAATACACTGTATATGGCCCTAAACCTATGGGCAAAACCAACACCGGCGCCGTAGTCAAAGCTATCTTGAGCTTCTGAAAGCTCGACTCACACTCGTTCGACCACCTGAACTGGCCACTCTTCTTGGTTAACCTAGTCATCGTGGCTACAATAGATGGAAACCCTTCCACAAACCGACGGTAATAGCCCGCCAACCCAAGAAACTCCGAATCTTTGTAGTTGATGTGGGTCTAGGCCAGTCCTTGACTGCTGCAATCTTCTTAGGATCCACCTGAATACCCTCTGCTGATACAACATGACCCAAGAATGCCACCGAACTCAACTAAAACTCACACTTTGAAAACTTAGCATACAACTGACTATCCCTCACAACCTAAAGAATGACTCGAAGATGCTGCTCTTGCTCCTCCTGGCTGCAGGAATAAATCAAAATATCGACCCATCCTTCTTCTTAACAAATAACATAGGCGCACCCTAAGGCAAGACACTTGGTCTAATAAAGCCTTTATCTAGCAAGTCCTGCAATTGTTCTTTCAATTCTTTCAACTCTAGCGGGGCCATACGATATGGAAGAATAGAAATGGGCTGATTGCCTGGAGCCAAATCAATGCAAAAGTCAATATCCTTGTACGGGTGGCATCCCCGGCAGGTCTGAAGGAAATACCTCTAGAAACTCATGAACAATGGGCACAAAATCCATAGAAGGAACCTCAGTACTAGAATCACGAACATACACCAAATAGGCCAAACATCCCTTATCAACCATGCGCCGAGCCTTCATATATGAGATAACCCTGCTGGTAGAATTACTAGGAGTCCCTCTCCACTCCAAACGAGGTAACCCCGACAATGCTAAGGTCACGGTCTTGTTATGACAATCCAATATAGCATAATAAGGGGAAAACCAATCCATCCCCAGAATGACATCGAAATCCACCATGTCGACAAGTAGGAGATCTATATGGGTCTCAAGACCCCCAATAACGACCACGCAAACACGATAAACATGATCTACCACAATAGAATCACCCACCAGTGTAGACACATATACAGGAGCACTCAAAAAATCACGAGGCACAACTAGATAAGGGGCAAAATAAGATGATACAAAATAATATGTGGAACCTGGATCAACTAGAACAGAGGCATCTCTACTGCACACTGAAACCATACTTGTGATAACTGCATCGGAGGCATCAGCCTCAAGTCTGCCTGGCATAGAATAACATTGGGGTTGGGCCCCACCACTCTGAACTACATCCCTAGGATGGCCTCCTGCTGGCTGGCCTCCACCTCTAGCAGCCTGGCCTCCACCTCTAGCACCTCTACCCTTACCTCTAGCTGCCTGAGCGGGCGGTGGAACACTGGGTGCTGGAACCATAACACGTGAACCCTGGTGCTGAGAACTACTTGAGGATCAAGGGCAAAGCCTAGCAATGTGCCTCGTATCACCACAAGTATAGCAAGACTTGGGCTGCTGAGACTGCTGACCCTAAAACTAACCCTGACGGCCTGGATAACCACTTTGAAAACTCTGGAGCAGAGGTGCACTAATAGGAGCTGGTGGTGCACTGTAGGGCAACTGATCAGAATACTGTATATGAGAACCATAACCACCTGAAGCACCGTGAGAAACCTGAAGTGCTGACTGAAAGGGCCTAGAAGGATGGCCTCTACCAAAAGAATCACTGCCTCCAGACGAGGCACCACTGAATCTGCCAGAATGACAAGGCCTCTTATCAGACCCCTGACCGCTCCCCTGAGTTAAAACCATCTCAACCCGCCTAGCCACATTGGCTGCATCCTGGAAATAAATCTCGCTACCTGTCTCCTTAGCCATCTGCAGTCTAATAGGATGAGCGAGTCCCTCAATAAACCTCTTCACTCTCTCTTTCTCGATGGGGAGTATCAGAAGAGCATGACGATCCAAATCAATAAACCTCATCTCGTACTGGGTGACAGTCATAGAACCCTGTTGGAGACGCTCAAATTGCCTGCGATACTCCTCTCTCTGAGTGACGGGAAGAAACTTCTCGAGAAATAGCTGCGAGAATTGGTCCCAAGTGAGAGCTGGTGATCCAACTTGTCTGGCCAAACAATAATCCCTCCACTATTTCTTGGCGGAACCTAACAGACGGAAAGCAGTAAAGTTGACCTCATTGGTCTCCACTATCTCCATGTTCCGAAGAACCTCATGACAGCTGTCTAAATAATCTTGGATCCTCTAAAAATGTACCACCATAAGTAGTAGTGAACAACTTGGTGAACCTGTCCAACCTCCACAAAGCATCAACAGACATAGCTGCTCTATCAGCGGTCTGAGCTACTACACCTGGCTGAATTGCTCCAACTAATTGAGCTGCTGGAGTCTGAAACTGGGGAGCCATCTGCTCCGGAGTGTGGGTAGTAGGAGTTGTGCTCCTCCCCCAGCCTAAGAGATGCCTGGTGCTACAGGAAGTAAGCCTTCCTGAGTGACACTCTCCATAAGACCCACTAGGTGGACTAGAGCATCCTAGAGTACTGGGGTAGCAATGAACCCCTCTGGAACCTGAGCTGGGCCCACCAGCACTGTCTAGGAGGAACCTCATCATCAAACTCAACCTGAGTCTCTGCCACTGGTGCTACTACTTTAGGCTAAGCTATGCCCCGACCTCGGCCCCTAGCACGGCCTCGACCTCATCCTCTGCCCCTCGTAGGAGCTGCCGCAGGGGGCTCGGGCTGCTGATCAGCAGATGAAGAAGCACGCGTTCTCGCCATCTGTGAAAGAACAGAGTAGAAGTTCAATTAGCATTGACAAACCAAATTGCACGACAAAGAAGAATAGAAGTGAAACTGTTCCTAACTCTGTAGCCTTTGGGGGATAAGCACAGACGTCTCCGTACCGATCCCTCAGACTCTACCAAGCTTGTCCGTGAATTGTGAGATCTAAGAAACCTAGAGCTCTGATACCAACTTGTCACGACCCGAATTTCCCACCCTCAAAAGTCGTGATGGCGCCTACTAGTGAAAGGTAGGCAAGCCAACTATTCCGAATACTTTACCCTTTTCATTTTTAATCTCTTAGCAATTTCAAGTTAACATAATATAAACAGCGGAATTAATAATATGGAAGAATGAAATTTAACAATTAAACTAGTACCAATACGAATCCATAAACATAAACCACCCAGAACTGGTGTCACAATCTCACAAACTATCTAAGAAAACTACAAATAGGGTCCGAACAAAATAAATACATATTTGTCTCTGAAATAGTAAAGAATAAAAGAAAACTTGATAGGAAGGGGACGCCAAGGCCTGCAGACGCCTGCAGGACTACCTCGGGTCTCCTGATAGACCGAAGGCAGCAACCCCGAGTTAAGGTCCGTATGCTTCAGTACCGGGATCTGCACAAAAGAGCGCAGAGTGTAGTATCAGCACAACCGACCCCATGCGCTTGTAAGTGTCGAGCCTAACCTCGACGAAGTAGTGACGAGGCTAGGACACAACAATTAACATAACATATAGTTAAAAAGTACCTAGCAGAATAACAGTAATAGAAGCAATTCAAAAGTAACGGGGGAAGGGTAACATGCTATGGGGGAATTACCAACATAATGAATCACGGTAATAGTGGCATAGGACAATTAAGGTACTTGAACCGAAACAACAAAAAATCATGACAAACAAGCAATAAGTGCACAACATCACCCTTCGTGCTTTTACTCTCAATTCTCACCAATGCAATCAAGTAATGAAAATGTGCACGACATCACCCTTCATGATTTATCTCTCTTCCGCACCATATAAATGATAGAAATGTGCACGACATCACCCTTCATGCTTTATCTCTCTTCCTCACCATATGCATTAATATCAATGAAAATGTACACGGCATCACCCTTCATGCTTTATCACTCTTTCCGTACCATATGCATAAATATGTGTGTGCACGACATCACCCTTCATGCTTTATCTCTCTTTCCTCACCCAAACAACAGCAACAACAACATCCCAGCAAGATATCAACAATAGGAATAAACACATCCCGGCAAGGGAATCAATAATAAGAATTTAATACATCCCGGCAAGGGAATCAGCTTTAACCAAACTTGTACCAACAATTAACTTCACAATTGAACCTCAACTGGAGCCAATGCTCAACAATAAACAAATACCAAGAAGATAATCATAAGTCTTGCTCAACACGGAGAATCAACAATGTAGGCATTTGTAGAACTTATTAAGAAACACAACGATCACAATTTAAGACTCATGGGCATGCTTGACACCAACGTATAAGTACTCGTCACCACACCTATACGTCGTACACTACACTAGCACATAGCAAATAAGGCCCAATACCTATTCCCTCAAGCTAAGGTTAGACCAAACACTTACCTCGAACTTCTACGGCCAACTCAAACCTCAAACACCGCTTTTCCTTTAGAATTCGCCTCCAATTTACTTGTATCTAGCCCAAATTAATTTAACAACGTCAGTAAATGCTAAAGAATTCTTACCCAATGCTTAATTATAGGTTTTCTATCATTTCCCCAAAAAGTCAAAAATTGACCCCGAGCCCGCTTGGTAAAAACTCGAGCTTCGGAACAAAAGCTGATCACCCATTCACCCACGAGCCCGAATATGCAATTAGTTCCCTTTTGCGATCGCGAGGGTTACTACGCGATCGCGATGCACAAAATGTCTGTGCATCAGAAGCAGCAAAACCTGCAACTTTCTTAAGTGTAAAAACATCCCGTGGCCTATCAAAAACTCACCCGAGCCCTCGGGGCTCCAAACCAAACATGCACACAACCCTTTAAACATCATACAGACTTACTCGTGCGATCAAATCACAAAAATAATGCCTCGAACTACGAGTTTAGCATAAAAAATCGAAGAAAAATCTCCATAACTCTTAAGTTTAATTTTTAACAACCGAGGGTCCAATTCATGTCATATCAAGTCCGTTTCTAACCAAATTTTACAGGCTCAACTCAAATACCATATAAGACCTGTACCGGACTTCAGAACCAAAATACAGGCCCGATTCCATCAAATTCAAACACATTTAAATTTTAAAAAACTCTTAAAATTTTAGTTAAACAATGTTTTTCAAAAATTTATTTCTCGGGCTTGGGACCTCGGAATTCAATTCCGGGCATATGCCCAAGTCCCATATTTTTCAACGGACCCTCCAGGACTGTCAAATCATAGGTCAGGGTTCGTTTACCCAAAATGTTGACCGAAGTCAACTTAAATTCAATTTTAAAGGAAAAATTAGCATTTTTATTAAATTTTCACATAAAAGCATTCCGGATATACGCCCGGACCGTGAACGCAAATCGAGGTAAGATAAAGAATGTTTTAAGGCCTCGAAACACAGAAACATCCACGAAGTTTCCTTGAACTCCCTCTTCAAAATCTTCCAAAAAGCTTCAGTCCCGGATAAAAATGGTGAAAAACAACTCAAAATTCGTGAAAGGGAACTTATATAATTTTTGGCCCAGTCCACACCTGCAGCTCTTTTACTGCTCTTGCGGTTACGCTTCAACAGTCTAACCAGCCGCATCTGTGGTTTCCACTTAATGCACTGGGACCGCACCTGCACCTCAATATCCACACCTGCGCTCTCGCAGGTGTGCTCAACCTTCTGCACCTGCGACTTCTGGACTTGTTGCTCATGGCCGCATCTGCGGCTTCCCTAACGCTTTTGAGATCTCTCACCTGCGGTCCCCAATCCGCATGTGCGGTTATGACAGGAATTCAGCAGCTTCAACTGCATATTCTAACTTCCAACTTCCCGTTAACCATCCAAAATCACCCCGAGGCCCCCAGGACCTCAACCAAAAGTACGAACAAGTCGTATACCACTATTCAAACTTATACCAAATCTTTAGAACACTTAAAACAACATCGAATCATCAAAACACCCTCGGATTCAAGCCTAAGGTTTTCCAAAACATCCAAATTCCGCTTTCGATCAAAGAGATATCAAACCTTGTCCGAATGACCTGAAATTTTGCACACACGACACAAATGATGCAACAAACTTACTACTACTTCCGGAATTCCATTCCGAACCCGATATCAAAATTTCCACTACCAACCGGAAAACACCAAAATTTTAATTTTGCCAATTCAAGCCTAAATCTACCACAGACCTCCAAAATACATTCCGATCATGCTCCTAAGTCCCAAATCACCTAACGAAGCTATCCGAACCATCAGAATTCACACCCGAGACCTTTTTCACATAAGTCAACATCTAGTTGACTTTTCCAACTCAAGCTTACTCAAAAGAGACTAAGTGTCTCATAACACTCCAAAACTACTCCAACCCCGAACCAACTGAGAAAATACGATGGAATGAAGTTGAACAACACATAAAATAGCAGAAATAGGGAAAATAGAGCGATAACTCATGAAACAACTGGCCGGGTCGTTACATCCTCCCTCTCTTAAACAAATGCTTGTCCTCGAATGAGTCAAGAAACATACCTCAAGCCTCAAATAGGTGAGAATATCTGCTCTGCATCTCCTGCTCAGTCTCCCAGGTAGCCTCCTCCAAGGGCCGACCTCTCCACTGTACTTTTGCTGAAGCTATATCCTTTGATCTCAACTTTCGAACCTGACGCTCCAAAATAGCCACCGACTCCACATCATAAGTCAAATCTCCCTCTAAATAGACCGTGCTGAAGTCCAAAACATGAGACGGATCGCCAATATACTTCCGGAGCATAGAAACATGAAATACCAGATGCACACTCGATAAGCTGGGTGGCAAAACAAGCTCATAAGCCACCTCCCCTATCCTCCAAAGCACCTCAAAAGGCCCAATAAACTGGGGGCTCAATTTACCCTTATTCCCGAATCTCATAACACCCTTCATGGGCGAAACCTTCAGTAGAACCTTTTCCCCAACCATGTAAGACACATCACGGATCTTCCCATCAACATAACTCTTCTGTCTCGACTACGCTATACGAAGCCACTCCTGAATCACCTTCACCTTGTCCAAAGCATCCTGCACCAAGTCTGTACCCAAAAGCCTAGCCTCACCCGGCTTAAACCAACCAACTGGAGATCTACACCGTATCCCATATAAAGCCTCATATGGAGCCATCTAAATACTTGACTGATAACTGTTGTTATAAGCAAACTTCGCGAGCGGTAGGAACTAACTAAGTTCGTATGTTGATATGTGACTTGTTGCTATGTATGGTTGAGGCCTCGAGGGACTCAGAATGATTTTGGATGGTTAAGGGAGAGTTTGGAATTGAAAATATGTAGCTGAAGCTGCTGCTGCTTGTGTTTCCGCACCTACAGATAGGGAACCGTAGGTGCGAGGTCGTAGGAGCGGCTAAACAGCCACAAAAATGGCCACAAGGGACTTGAGCAGGAGCGCAAGTGTGAAGTGTTTCCCGCACATGCCATAGGCGCAGATGTGGGCAGGCAAGTGTAGGTGCAAGGTTGTTTCCGCACTTGTGATGATTGCAGATCCGGTCGTGATCCACAGATGCGGTCCTAGGGATTTAAGTGACTTTCCGCAAATGCAGAGGTTTTTGCGTAGAAGCGGCACCGCAGGTGCGCATTTTGGGCCACAGGTGCAAAAAGCATGGGCAGAAGGTATAAATACAAGACTTCGCGAATTTTGTTCATTTCCACCATTTTCAAGTTGGGTTTTGGAGATTTTGGAGTGATTTTGAAGGGAGATTCAAGGGTTTTCAGTGAGGTAAGTTGCTCGAGCTCTAATACTCCTATCTATAGTGTTTTCCCATTGATTTATCAATTAACTAGTGGTAATTAGGTGTGAAATTGAGGGGTTAGGGCTTGGGATTTTGGAGAGTTTGATTTGAGGATTTTAGGGACCAAATGGAGTCAGATTTTGATAAATTATATGTATGGACTTGTAAGTGAATAGAATTTCTAGTTGTGACTTTTGTTAGTTTCCGAGGGCCCGGGGGTCGGGTTTGAATGAATTTCGGGATTTGTGTTTAACTTGATTGTTTTTCTTGTGGAATTCATTCCATTAGCGTATATTGATGGTATTGTACTGGTTGTGAATAGATTCAGAGCATTTAGAGGTCGAGTTAAGGGGCAAGAGCATCGTGGAGTAGAGATGTGATCGGTTTGAGGTAAGTAATGATTGTAATCTAGTCCTGAGGGTATGAAACCCCAAATTTTTGTGCCATGTGACTATTTTGAGGTGATGCACATGCTAGGTGACGGACGTGTGGGCATACACCATTAAGGATTGTGACTTGGTCTGTTTCGTATCAGCTGTAAAGTTGAATATTTTGTTGAAACTATATAATTCTTATGTGTTCTAGAAAGAATTTCTGTAAATCAGGCTGGTAGCCTGTTTTAGCATTATGCCAGTGTTGTTTGGACTCTTAGAGGTTTTTTCTTGCTATCCCTTCATTGTTTTCAATTGGAAATCTATACTCAGTTATGTTTATACTTATTTACTGCATAACTTTATCTCTATTACTCTGTTTTTGATGCATCATATAAATGTTGTTTGGGCTGAATATTTTATTTTCTGAGAGCCCGAGAGGCTGGAGAGGTTTATGACTGAGTGCGGCCAAGGGTCGGATTTATGAGGATATTAATGGGATTGGGCAGCACGTCACAACATGTTCGATATAGGCCGAAGGCCTCATTAATTTATGCCATGATTGACTTGATATAGTGCTTGGGCTGAAAGAGTCCCTCCGGAGTCTGTACACACCCCCATTGAGCGTATGTTCCTACTGAGTGTGAGTGCCGAGTGACTGGGAGGCATGAGTGATGGTGAGGTTTGCCCGAAGGGCTATATATGAGTGATGGTCAGGTTTGCCTGAGGGGCTGTATATGAGTGATGTTTACCCGAGGGACTGTTTATAATTTCATCATTTTACTCACTTATGCATTGAACCTTTGTTCGAAAACTATTGAAAGACATTTTGAAATGATTTTTATTGGAACTGGATTTAAACTAGCTGATTTGATTCAAACTATAGTTTTAAAAGCGTGCCGCATTTTACTAAGTTTCTGTGATATGAACTTTACTTGCATTATTGCTCGTCGCTACTTCTCATTCTTTGTTTACTATTGTCACTTATTGAGTTGACATTCTCACGTTACTCACTGCACTTTGTGTGCAGATCCAGGAATTTCTGGATACGGTAGTGGGTGTTGATTATTCATTTGCAGATCCGCCAGAGTTAGCATGGTAGCTGTGTTACATCTCACATTTTCGTACGTTAAAAGTTTCGTCTTTAGTTAATCGACGTAGTCTCGGGGATGAGATTATATTGAGGTTAACGTATTTACGCTATTTATAATAAGCGATAAATAAGTTTCATGAAGGATAAAGGGTACACGAATTAAAGAAAACGGGTTTCGTTGAAAGTGACCAATTTGGGATAAAATACGGGTCGAATGATGCTACCCGATATTTATAGACTAGTACCATACAAGGTACCATATGGCTGTGATAATATGATATATGGAGTATATTAAAAATAAGTAAAAATTTTATGTAATTTGAGATAATTTTTAATTATGCGGGTAATTGGTTAATTATCGGGTAACGGGACATTACCTAGTTAATTATTAAAAATATGAGATAAGATTAAACCCCCCCAAGAAAGGTAACGTGGCAGAAGGCCACAAATTAAGGAATGACTCTTAAGTCATTCCATGTATAAGTGTCTAACTTAGGACAATTAGTATATCCAAGTAACCATTAATATCGCATCTTGTCCATTCCATTTGGACAAAAAGAAGAGCCAAAAACGTTAAACATTCTTAAGCAAGAGACATGTTCCATTCTTCCTAATTCATCAAAATACTTCAAAGAAACAGAAGCTTCATTTCGTTCAAAATACTTCAAGGAACAGAAGCATAATTCCATCAAAATTTTGCGGTTACAAAAGAGTACGGTACAATCTTTGCCAAGAACATTATACGGAGTTTTCCCTACTGCAGGTATGTTAAGGCCATCCCTTCTTTCTTTGTGGCATGATCCAAGTTATACAGAAGAAACGAACAAATGCACAATTTTCATAAACGACTCTATTCATAGAAATACTAGGGTTCTCTTTGTTCTTGATTCCCCATGTGACATATTGTTATATCTTCTGTTCATGGGTCTCAAAGTAATACGCAGTTGAAAAAGTTTATTCGGAAGGAATATTGAGATTATTACATATTTTTCATGCATTTCATTCATTTATATATGTACATTGACCCATGACCAGATACCGTTATATACACGTATATATATATATATATATATATATATATATATGGGAAAAAGGTTACGACGTTATATACGCACCACCACCTGATCAGTTGGTATATATTGATGATGTTGCCCACAGTGGCCGAGATGATATGATGGGATGCTTTCAGTGGCTTGATGTTATTATGTACACCCATACCTATGCATGACACGACATTTATATGCACGTGCATGACATTATAAATGTTTCAGAATTTACAAAGTTATTCAGATTTATAGATGAATTTCTTTATTCCATGTTTCATCTATGTCTTTTGAGCTTAGGTTGTGATATGGAAGAAATAACTTGGGAGGTCGAGGAAGACATGAAGTCTAGATATCCCTACTTATTTCCTCATCTAGAGAAGGATCCGACTGAAACGTCATAACCATAAAGTACCTGTATAAATTCATATGTTGGTTATTATCGTTGTTCGTGTGAGGCCATTGTCGTTATTAATCATTGTGGTCCTGTGTGGCATTGGATTATTAAGCTTTGTTGCGACCAAAACACTCACGCAAGTGTACGCGATCTTCAAGTAATATAGTAATAAGTAGAGTATCGTTCCCATGAGGACTTGTTATTAACTTAACAACTGATGCAAACTCAAACAATTATCGATCCAAGCTAATTCATCACAAAATACATAAATAACCAATTTACAATTTAACTAGTAGACAAACAACAATACAACGCAAAGTTACTACGCCACTTATGAATTTTTCTTTTAATAATTAATAAAGGAGATATCCCGGGGTTATGGGCTTGCTAGAGATCATACTACGTTTTTAGCTTAAAAATGATTTATTGAATTATCTAGGTTATTGATTATAGGGTTAATAATACCCATAAGAATATGTCGATTTCTTATGTGCCTATTCAAGTTAAATTAATACCTATATTTCTATGGTATTAATATTAAAACAAATGCATTTACAAATCCTATTTATAAACCAAACAAGACAATTAAGTATAGTTCTATCTTAATCGCGAATCTTTCACCCGATGCCCAGGATACAGATCTTGCTCTATTTGATTCTATATGCAATCCAGAATTTCCTTTTTCAAGTTTAACTCAAGATTCGTAAATAGTATTTCACTGTTAGCTACGCAGTAAAATAATTAACAGCAGAATCAAATAAACAACCCTTAACGATAAATTCAAGATCATCAATCTAAGCTTCAAACAACATAATCATCTAACACCCATAACCCCAGAATATTTGAATTTTTAGCCACTCATAATTATACAAACATCAACAATAAAAATCTTAAACATAATATGAGTAAATACTAGGAGAAGGTTTAGAAAAACTCTTTTAATCCTTGCTCCAAGTTGATGTTCCTCCTTGATTCTCTTCTTCAAGATGAATCTCCTTCCTCTTTTTCTTCTCCAAAAACAGGTCTCCCCCAATAATGGCACTGCTTTTGCCTTTTTAATTGTGTAGGAAGGGGTTTTGACAAGTATGCCCTTTTTAGTCCGAAATAGAATAATTTTGTGATTTTTACACACCCGCGGCACGCCCCGCGGCTCCCTGTGCGATGCGTAAATGGATTGGACAGAGGCAAAATGCATTTTAATAGAGCAAAACAATGCAGCGAAAATATTTGCACTGCCACGGCGCCCCCCGTGGTGGGGCAGTGCAATATTTTGCGCTGCTTCATCTTTTCATTTGTTTTGCTATCCGGGCTTGCTTTGCGACCCCCGAACACGATCCCGACTTGACTTATTTAGCTTTTACTCAGACTTCAAAGCCCCAAATCAATCAAATTCATCCCAAAGTTAGTTCTTAAGTCGGATTAGCTTCCTGCAAGGCATACAACATTAATTTAGTACAATTCATTATCATTTAACCTCAAACCTTTGTAAAATGCAATAATTTAAGTGTTGTTACAACGACTAAAACACGAGTTTTTAGCCTATGATCAACACCTCACACTTAGACCATTGCTCGTCCTCGAGCAATTAACATACATTTCACATAAGGACGACCTTTTTTTTATCAAACAATTTCTCTAACAATACATGCCAACACTTAAGTACCAATTCATAATAGTTCAATCCTCAATACATGACTCACAAGTGCCACGCATTTTCATAACTTGCCCACTTACTCTAACACAATGGTGAAAACGTTTCCTTGCTTTCACAAATCATGTGCCCTCCCACAACTAATATAGACTAGTTCCTCTCAACATAGTATTCACAGATATTTAGGAACTCAAAATAGGAAGAATTAACTCACTCTCAGAATTGAAATTCATGTGCAACAGATGACATACCATATGCTTGCCCCTAGTATAATACTCTACTAATTGAGCTTATTCAATCAAGGATCAAATAGGACTTTAATTGGTTGTAATGCAGGCTGAGGAAGGGTGTGATAAATATAGAATGTAGTAGCTACATCTCTTTGATCACTTCATCTATACACCATTTCATTTCACAATTTCAGCATTACTCTTATGTTAAACCATCTCCAACCTTTTTGAGATTTTTTATACTAACAACAAGTCCCTTTTTCTTTAAGCACCATAAGTTAGGGAATGTTACTACTGAAAATTCACCCCTATATATATACATATATACACATATATGAATTATTCTTCACTATTTTTTTTAAAATTAAACTCCTTCAATAAACCAACAAATCTCTTCTCAACTTTAACAATATTAAAACAAGACTAAGTGCTTATAAGAGATAGAGGTTCAAACAACTGATATATTTACATAAATAGGTAAGGTTTATGATGCGGATGCCAAAGAAATAGGATTAACAGCTCAAAAGGTTTGACTAAGATATATACAATAGGTAGAGCTAATTATCAAACTGGTTCAACAAAGAAAATGCCTATATCATCTCCTAAACTGAATAATGCTACTATTTTGCTTTGCAAAACACTTGAGGGCAAGTTCTAGATATCAACTGTTACGCACAGAATATTTCAACAACCTCACTCACAAATTGGCACACAACTCATTCAAGCTTGGATCTTTCTTGACTCTCTAGTCAAAGCAGTTAAGCATAGTTATAATATACAATTTAAAGCACTTACTTTAGAATCAAGAACTGAGATTTGAACCTCACAAATAAGGTACATATAACTTCTAATGCATGTGCATTTGAGGAGATCAACTCTGTAAGTTAGGAACTTTTTATTCAATTGAAAAAAAAAATTAAACTATACCCGGTTCAAATATACCCTTGGAAAAGAACCGTGGTGTAAAGAAAAACCAAGGGGAAAGTTTTAATTTACCAAAACTAGCATACACTAAACTGAAAATAAAACAAAATTGCAAACTCAATAATTTCGAATTTTTCTGAAGTATTTTTTTTTCAACAAGAAGATCTAGGAGGGATCTATACTGAAATTAGGATTACTTACTATCTATCAACACTATATTCTAACAAAACAAACTAAAAGCAATTTTAACAAACTAAACAAAATCAAACTAAATAACTAAACTCAATCAAACAAATACGAAAAATATAAAAGTAAGTACATTACAATATGGGCCAACCACCCCACACTTAAAAAATTTGCATTGTCCCTAATGCGAAAAGATCAAAAATAGATCAGAAAAGTGTCACGCCCCAAAACCAACGGGCGCGACCGGCGCTCGACCGGGCAGCCCCAGCCAAGCAAACTTGGGTGCCTTTCCTATTCGACGTGTTACCCCGCGTTTCCATTTCCCATTAACCAAGTGAAATAGCCATTTATAAATTTAAACACATTCTTACGAGATTTACATATCATACATAGTTACTTAGCGTGGTTTACAAGTTATACTGCCCAAAATACATAAGTACATAGCCCACATTTCCTGTCTACGGAGCCTCTAGGGATACCAAAGAGTGATACAATACTTGCCGGTAACAAGGCTCCGGCTATACCTTACACCAAAAACCAAAACAAGACTCCGAAATAAAAAGCGGCATGAGCCACGCAAGGCCCTGGGAGGAAAAGGGCTCACCAATGCTTCTGGTGGAAAGTGAAGGGGAGCTACGGTTGGTGGACTGGAGTATCTGCTATAGATCCACCTACAATCATAACACGAATGTAGCGCCCCCGGCAAAAGGGACGTCAACACATTTGAATTGTACTGGTATGTATGAACAAACTTGCCCTAAGTAAACTCAAACCATACACAAGCAACAAGTAGTCATGGAACCAACAATCAAATACACATGAAAGAAAACCATCAAGCCAAACAAGTTACAATCTCTCCATTTCCCCTTCAACATTTTCACATCAATGATTTCACAACTTTCTCATATTTTCATTTCAATAGTGATTTCGATCACTTTTCCACCCTTATTACCTCGGCCACCCTTATCACCACAACCCACACCTTATTACTTCGTGTTGCGGTGCGCAACCCGATCCCACCGAACAATCACAATTCACAAACAACACAACAACAACAACAACAATAATTCACAAAGAACAACAACAACAATTCTCAAAGAATTTCTATAGCCATCAATACTATTTCCATCATATTCAACAACTCATATGCATTTTATGTCACCGCAATAATTGCCAATACAAGCCATATATGTTTTTACCGCAGTTGTTCCAACTGCATCATTTACGATTTTCTTCCATCATTTGTATCTCAACTCTTACCACATAACACATTCACAATCACACATTTGGTTTATTGCCAATTACGTACACCATTATATCGGGAGACTTAACCACGAACAATCAAATCATACCAATCACAAGAATTCCACAAATAATCCACGTAGATATCACATACCAAATATTCGTACACCAAACAAAGTGACTTTACAAAGGTCAAAGTTAGCCATACATACCTTTCTTGATCTTTCCTTTAATTACTACGATATTCCGGAAATTCTAGCAACTTCAATCTATTTTGAGACATAACAAAATTTGAACACAAATTAGGAAGATATTCATAATTCTAGCTCATTTGAGAATTTTATCAATTACTAGTTGTGCATCTTGATTTCAAATCTCTTTTACAAGATTCCCTTCATTTCCCAACCCAATCTTTACTTGTTTATATTCAACAATCTTCCCACAAACCTAATTTGTACATGCATGAATAATGAATACTCTCACATCCAAGAATCATCTTACTAATTACCCATTTCTAGTTAGATTTCAAAGTTGAAGAATTGGGGAAAAGAAATTCTTACCTCTTTGAAGCCTTAGCAACCCTTTGATGCGATTTCAAGGTGTGATTCAAGGAAGAGTAGTGAAATCTTTAGTTTTCCCCTTTCCTCTCTCTAGAATCGCTCTCCCTTCACTCTAGAATACCAGAAATTTCCCCAAAAATAAACCTCAATCGAGTTAAATGAAATGGGGTTCGGGTCTTAAAAACCCATTTTTTTGTACTGCCGCGTCGCGTGGGGCGCCGAGGGCACGGAGTGTCTGTGCAAAATGTGTCTGGAAATGAAATTTCGGACCATACTAGAATTACTACTGGCGCGGCGCGCCGGGCGCCGCATGAGGCGCCACGGTAGTTCAAATTTCTGCGCTGCTTTGGTAATTTGGTCATAACGTTGTGTAGGAATGTCCGAATGATGAACGGTTTGAAGCGTTGGAAACTAGACTCAAAGACCTTTTATTTGATAGGCTGTGCATCACACAAATCCTTATATTACTGGAGATATAATTTTCCAAAGTGAGGTCTTGTGCGCACTCATTTGCAACTTTCGTCTGTTATGAAATTTTATAACTTGGCTTAGACTTAGGCCTCTCCTTAGACCCAAATTCACTTCTAATATGACTTATACACTTATTAATATATCCAATTGATATCCATAATATCATTAATCCTCATTGTACGCAAGATAAAATATTTAGCCTACCTTGGCACCATGAAGTCGTAAATTAGTAAGTAAAATTTTCTGGGGCTTTACATTCTCCCCTGCTTAAGATCATTCGTCCTCGAATGAGGATAAAGTTTTATTCATTAGTCATCCTTATGTAACTTCTGCTTTTCACATTATGAAATATATCATCATCCCCGAATTTGGCTAACTCCTTAAATTTCCGAAAATTTCGCCAGAGTTTCCTTTGTAACTAGGACTATCCACCTGTCAGAGGTCCCCAGATACATACCCTAACATCATATACATGTTCCATAGACATAACATAACTTGTTCAACACCAACCATGGCCGCATAGGCAACATACATAATAAAAAAGGAATAGTTTAACATAGATCAAATCAAAAGATAAGAGTCTATAGAACCAAATGCATGAAAGCTATTATATAACTATTCAAACAAATGTGGGTACTTCTTTCTCATTTCTTCCTCGGCTTCCCAAGTGGCTTCTTCAACTTGCTGGTTCTGCCATAATACTTTCACGGATGCAATTTCCTTATTTCTCAGTTTTCGAACTTGCCTATCAAGAATGGCAACTGGGACTTCTTCATATGATAGCTCTTCATTCACCTCAATAGTCTTGACTGGCACGATGGTGGACGGATCCCCTACTACCTTCCTTAACATAGGCACATGAAAGACTGGGTGTACCAATGACATCTTGGGTGGCAGCTCGAGTTTGTATGCCACCTGACCAATTCTCTGAATGATTTTGTATGGTCCGACATACCTCGGACTTAATTTTCCCTTCCTTCCAAATCACATGATATCCTTCATTGGGGAAACTTTCAACAATACCCAATCATCTTCTTTGAACTCCAAATCTCTGCGACGCA
The DNA here is from genome assembly GCF_000393655.2 of Nicotiana sylvestris. Taxonomy (NCBI): domain Eukaryota; kingdom Viridiplantae; phylum Streptophyta; class Magnoliopsida; order Solanales; family Solanaceae; genus Nicotiana; species Nicotiana sylvestris. The sequence goes on from NC_091064.1 coordinate 64,396,890, forward strand.
CATCCAAATAGGATTTTTGGCGACTTTGAGCAGTTTTCAACCTTTCTTTAATAAGCTTGACTTTCTCCATGGCCTGATACATGAGGTCCGGCCTTATCAATTCCGCTTCTCCAACCTCGAACCATCCGATGGGAGACCTACATCTCCTACCATACAATGCTTCGAAGGGTGCCATTTAGATACTAGCATGGAAGCTGTTGTTGTAAGCAAATTCTATGAGCGGCAAATGGTCATCCCAACTACCCTTGAAATCAATAGTAAAAGCACGTAACATGTCTTCAAGCGTCTGAATAGTCTCCTCTGCTTGCCCATCGGTTTGTGGATGAAAAGTTATGCTAAGGTTTACCTGCGTACCCAAACCTTGCTGAAACTTCTTCCAAAAGTGGGCTGTAAACTAAGCCCCGCGATCTAAAATGATTGGGACTGGAGTGCCATGCAACCTAACTATTTCTTTGATATACAACTGAGCATACTGTTCCGCTGTGTCGGTAGATTTAACTGGCAAGAAATACGCTGATTTAGTGAGTCGATCCACGATCACCCAAATTGAGTCGAATTTGCGCGGAGTGCACGGCAACCCTACCACAAAATCCATGTTAAGCATCTCCCATTTCCATGTTGGAATTTCTATGCATTGAGCCAATCCACCAGGCCTTTGATGTTCGACCTTCACTTGTTGACAATTCGGACATTTCGCCACAAAATCCGCCACATCCCTCTTCATGTTGTTCCACCAATAAATTTCCTTGAGATCATGATACATTTTTGTAGAACCTGGGTGCACGGAATACCTGGAAGTGTGAGCCTCTGCCATGATCCTTTCCCAAAGACCGTCGATATCAGGAACACACAAGCGGTCTTGGTACCGTAGGGTACCATATTCATGCCAATGGAAAAAGCTATGGTCTTGTGTTTATGAATCCCCTCCTTCAGTTGTGCTAACAACGGATCGTTAAATTGCTTCTCTTTCACCTCTGCCACGAGCGATGATTCAGCCCCATTCTGTACAATTACTCCTCCTTCATTAGAGTCTGCAAGACGAACTCCCAAATTGGACAATTGGTGAACCTCCCTGGCTAACGGTCTCTGATATGCCCCCAAATGAGCCAAACTCACCATAGATTTTCGACTAAGTGCATCTGCCACGACATTAGCCTTTCCCGGGTGATAGACAATGTCGATGTCATAGTCCTTGTGTAAACCGAGCCATCCTCTCTGTCTTAGATTCAACTCCTTTTGTTTTAAAAAAATAATATTGAAGGCTCTTGTAGTTCATAAATACATCAACGTGGACCCCATACACATAATGTCACAGAATCTTTATACAAAACTACCGCCGCAAGTTCTAAGTCATGTGTCAAATAGTTCCTTTCATGATTCTTGAGTTGCCTTGAAGCATAAGCGATCACCTGGCCATGTTGCATCAATAGTGGACCATCTATGTCACATTTCTCTTACATATGACCTCCTAGGATTTGAGTTCTTCAATAATTTTCTTGATATGGTTACAATCTTATGTGAGTACTTGCAACTTGCTCTTCCAAATTCTCAACAAAGACATTACTGGATGAGTTTTCTTATAGAACCCTCTATTTCAAAGGAATACATCTTCTAGCCTGCGCACACACCTTAATATCATCAACATGCACGACATTACATCAAATGTAATGTAACATTGTGCTCAGACCTTTCCTAGTCAACCTCTTTCCTCCTTGTGTGCCTTATAGGATTTAAGAAACCACTCCACTTGCTTTGAGGACATTCTCATGATCCCTCCATACTGTTAAACACTTCCCAAAATATGTATCAACAACCTTAGTACACATTCAACCCAGAAAGAGCACTGGCCCGAATAATAACTTGAAATCTTCCTAAATTCTTCAACAAAAACTTCTTGTTTTCCTTCTAAGTGTAAGAATTACTCCATCCTCAATAAGTAATTCACTTTATTCCAAATATTGTAGCTACCAATAGTGTTTGTTGGTATTGTGGCTTAAGAGCTATCATGTTAAACATGTTAAACATGTTTGATTCGTAACAAGTGTTCATCCTCTCTCACTACATTTCAAACATTTCCCTTTGTTCTTTGGGTAGATTGTGTTGTTTTGCCTTTTTTATTCTCCCTTTCGGTCTAGCCAATACATTAGTACTATCTTTTCTTTGTGATTGGGACATTCATTCCCATTCCATTTTGCTATAATACATAATAGATAGCCTTATTGTGCCACGCACTTGTCTGCACCCCATGGACTCATGGTATCATTGTGTCTGGTTTGTTGAGTTTATCACGCCACTATTTCACCACCAGTAGTCTCACTTTCCATTGTAATATGTAGACATGAACTCCCTATAAATATTTTAGTTGATATTCAGTGTTACCCAAGTCGGTAACATTACGGTTAGTCCTTTATACCTTCTATTAACACTTGTGCTCCAGGCGAGTCCACCATTCTGATACGAACTATTTTGCGATAACCATGGACATCTCAATTTATAGATTTTCTTCTTATTTCTTCTCGCCTCATTATTCCTAGCTAGTGAATAGCCACGCACTCTTACACATGTTACGTGGCCTTTTTCCTTAATTTTTTTAACCCGCTCACCTCTTATCTCTTATTAGGATATTCGTGGGAAAATGTGTTCATCGTCATATCACTTAACACTTCTTTGCTTGTAAGATTCTTTAGAGGCTCTCCATCAATCCCAAATATGCTCTTGGGTTATTATAGCATCACATTTATTTCTCCCACTCGTTTCGCCTTTCTTAACGCCTTGGTACTTTGGTTAAATCATAGATCTATGATCGACCCATTCTAAAAACTTGCAACCTTCCATATTTGGCCTATAGTACTTCCTTTAACAAGTATAAAATCCCTTTACAAACATACTCTTAATTTCTAGGACCGTTGACCCTATCATTCACATTGCCATGTATGAAGAATTTACCTTCCTTAACCTTCCATTTTTTTGGGTACTAGTGGTCTATCATTACCATATCCTTTCAGATAATCACGTTATCCATTATCACGTTTCTAGACTACGCATGTCTTCAACAAAATATTCAAACATCATAGCTATATGGTCTTACTCTTGTTTCATTGTATTTAAGTGGCCTTACTATGGCCCTTCCTCCCCCACTTAGGGCGAATGCCCCGGATTTTGACACAAGTCTTGAATTTAGCAACTTCATGGACATATGTTTCATATCTCTATCTCTCACATATATGTTTGACTATTAGGAAGATTGAAGTCAGCATTGTATTAACCTCATAAGTTCTCTACTCTTATTTAGCCACACGGACTTGGGATTCCAATTCCTCATGCCAATATCATTTAGGAGTGTAACACAACTTCATACACTTATGGGATTCTTATAGCATTCATAGCATAAGGGTCTTCTCATTATGTGTTTAATTGTCTCTCATTTCATGACATCTTGTCTCCCATGAGAGACCTACATGTTTGTCATTACTCTCCTGGTCATGCCTTACATATATCACATGCTTATATAACAAATTTTTCTTTTACACCTTAGGATCATATACATGCTTCCCACACTATCAACAGGTGCCATATAAGCTCGCGTCTCATTTATCAAGTTAATGTCTCTTTGGAGGTGGGTGATCAATTTAAACACTTTTCTCATATAAAATATGCTTCTAGTACTATGTACGTATCTAATATATCCGTACAATTTGTTCAACATGATACACGTGCCATCTCCTTAATATTCAGGCCTTTCCCATTGGTCATTCCATATGACAACATTACTTGAAATAGACGAAAGAGTGTTTAAACTTATCTCAAATCTCAACGCACGAGTTAGAAGACAATCTTATAGTCAAGCTTTATCGCATGATCTGGAGTGTTGAAGAAGGGTAACATTCCTAAATGTCCATGTAGCCTCCAAATTATAGATGTGGTCGACAACACACCGATAAGAAAGACTCTACTAGACACAGCTCTGAGACATCCTATGACACTTTAAAACCTTAGGCTATGATACCAAGTTTGTCACGCCCCAAAACTGAGGGGCGCGACCGGCGCTCGACCGGGCAGCCCCAGCCAAGCGGACCTGGGTGCCTTTTTTATTCCACATGTTACCCCGTGTTTCCATTTCCCATTAACCAAGTGAAATAGCCATTTATAAATTTAAACACATTCTTACGAGATTTACATAGCATACATAGTTACTTAGCGTGGTTTACAAGTTATACTGCCCAAAATACATAAGTACATAACCCATATTTCCTGTCTACGGAGCCTCTAGGGATACAAAAGAGTGATACAATACTTGCCGGTAACAAGGCTCCGGCTATACATTACACTAAAAACCAAAACAAGACTCCGAAATAAAAAGCGGCATGAGCCATGCAAGGTCCCAGGAGGAAAAGGGCTCACCAATGCTTCTGGCGGAAAGTGAAGGGGAGCTACGATCGGTGGACTGGAGTACCTGCTATGGATCCACCTACAATCATAACACGAATGTAGCGCCCCCGACAAAAGGGACGTTAGCATATTTGAATTGTACTGGTATGTATGAACAAACATTCCCTAAGTTAACTCAAACCATACACAAGTAACAAGTAGTCATGGAAGCAACAATCAAATACACATGAAAGAAAACCATCAAGCCAAACAAGTTACAATCTCTCCATTTCCCCTTCAACATTTTCACATCAATGATTTCACAACTTTCTCATATTTTCATTTCAATAGTGATTTCGATCACTTTTCCACCCTTATTACCTCGGCCACCCTTATTACCTCGGCCACCCTTATCACCACAACCCACACCTTATTACTTCGTGTTGCAGCGCGCAACCCGATCCTACCGAACAATCACAATTCACAAACAACACAACAACAACAACAACAACAACAACAACAACAACAATTCACAAAGAACAACAACAACAATTCTCAAAGAATTTCTATAGCCATCAATACTATTTCCATCATATTCAACAACTCATATGCATTTTATGTCACCGCGATAATTGCCAATACAAGCCATATATGTTCTTACCGCAGTTGTTCCAACTGCATCATTTATGATTTCCTTCCATCATTTGTTTCTCAACTCTTACCACATAATACATTCACAATCACACATTTGGTTTATTGCCAATTACGTACACCATTATATCGGGAGACTTAACCACGATCAATCAAATCATACCAATCACAAGAATTCCACAAATAATCCACGTAGATATCACATACCAAATATTCGTACACCAAACAAAGTGACTTTACAAAGGTCAAAGTTAGCCATACATACCTTTCTTGATCTTTCCTTTAATTACTACGATATTCCGGAAATTCTAGCAACTTCAATCTATTTTGAGACATAACAAAATTTGAACACAAATTAGGAAGATATTCATAATTCTAGCTCATTTGAGAATTTTATCAATTACTAGTTGTGCATCTTGATTTCAAATCTCTTTTACAAGATTCCCTTCATTTCCCAACCCAATCTTTACTTGTTTATATTCAACAATCTTCCCACAAACCTAATTTGTACATGCATGAATAATGAATACTCTCACATCCAAGAATCATCTTACTAATTACCCATTTCTAGTTAGATTTCAAAGTTGAAGAATTGGGGAAAAGAAATTCTTACCTCTTTGAAGCCTTAGCAACCCTTTGATGCGATTTCAAGGTGTGATTCAAGGAAGAGTAGTGCAATCTTTAGTTTTCCCCTTTCCTCTCTCTCGAATCGCTCTCCCTTCACTCTAGAATACCAGAAATTTCCCCAAAAATAAACCTCAATTGAGTTAAATGAAATGGGGTTCGGGTCTTAAAAACCCATTTTTGTACCGCTACGCCGCGTGGAGCGCCGCGGGTCATGGGGCGTCTGTGCAAAATGTGTCTAAAAATGAAATTTTGTACCATACTGGAATTACTATTGGCGCGGCGCACCGGGCGCCACATGGGGCGCCGCGGTAGTTCAACTTTCTGCGCTACTTTGGTAATTTGGTCATAACTTTGTGTAGGAATGTCCGAATGACGAATGGTTTGAAGCGTTGGAAACTAGACTCAAAGACATTTTATTTGATAGGCTGTGCATTACACAAATCATATATAACTGGAGATATAATTGTCCAAAGTTAGGTCTTGTGCGCACTCATTTGCAACTTTCGTCTATTATGAAATTTTATAACTTGGCTTAGACTTAGGCCTCTCCTTAGACCCCAATTTACTTCTAATATGACTTATACACTTATTAATATGTCCAATTGATATCCATAATATCCTTAATCCTCATTTATATGCAAGATAAAATATTTAGCCTACCTTGGCACCACGAAGTCTTAAATTACTAAGCAAAATTTTCTAGGGCTTTACAAAAAGACTCCCTGAGGCCATTGGACTAAGCATCGTCATTCTCAAAAGTGCGCAAATATTCTTCTTCATCTGAGGGAATATAGTTTACATCTTCATCCAATGGGATTTTTCCATGCTGAGCTATTCCTAACCACTGTTGTGTGAAAGGAGATAAAGGGTGATTTTGTTGCAACTCTTCCAAGTTCACTTCCCCTCTAGAAGCACGAAGGCGCAGGTCAACAAATAATATCTGCAAAGTCTCTTCCACTCGGACAATCCTTTGATCGGGGTTAAGTGCAGTTGCAGGCGGATCTATCACAGTCGTGACATCAAGCGCCCTGATAGGATATGTTACTTCTATCCGCCGATCATAGTGATACTCTTCTTAAATGAAGTGCGTCCACAATAACCGAGTAATCATACTCAGATAGTGTAGGCGGCGTCCTCGAAAAGGTCTCACCTTTGACATGTGTTCCAACATGATCTTCCTAAGATCCACTTGCATTTCTGTTAAAAATGCATAAATCAAGCAAACCTTTAGTTTTGATACGTCTGTATCACTTTGTGTTGGCATGATTTTGGCATTTATTATCTTCAAAATGACTCGTGCAGGCCGCTGGAATGTTCCTTTTTTCATTTCCTTGTGACACTCATTTGTATCTCTAGTCCACACGGCAAAGGAATCTTCACCACATAGCTGTCTGCGGATGTCTGGGTAATCTGGTCTACGCACGAACCTCTGGAACAGCTTATGTGAATGTTCAGTGAAACCCATTATTTGATTTATGACCTTTGACGAAAATGGGATCACTCTATTTCTGACCGTGACTTGATAGCTGGCATCTAAATCACCGTCGGTTGCCAATTGGCATAAAATTCTTTTACCAAGTTGATGTTCACACGATCACCTTGGCGAAACAACCCTTCAAAACCCAAAGCTCGAATGTTAGTATATATGGCATTATACTTACGGGCAAGCTTTGCTTCATCTATGGCAACTTCTGGGGTTGGTGGCACAACAGGGACGAAGGATTGGAACCATTGTATTGTATGGGCTGGAATAGCCCTGATGCCATATTTACACTCTGGCACCTCATTTGCATCAGGGTCAAAGTGTTCCTCTTCCTTCTCCACTGGTGCCGAAGGTGGTGCCCTTCTGCCTCCACGTCGGCTAGTAGATGCAGCCTCAGTTAGGCCAGCGTATGATCTTTTGCTTGGGCGCCGAGACATTTTACCTACACAACATGATATATTACTTAAAGATACACAAAATTATTTTAAGAGCAAGTGGAGTAAATACCCCATACTTATGTTATATCATGTTGCCACTTAGGATGTATAACAAGGACTCAAACTACCCTGTTCTTCAATTAGAATGATATAGTGCTTATTAGCCTACCCGATCATTAAAGAGACTTGCAGCAATTAAAACTAAAATAAAAATCAAAAACTAAGCTAGATTTTACAAGCTAAATTAATATTAAACATAAACATAAAAAGAAATTTGTCTATTTTACAAAATTCAAAATTTATATACAAAATATACTACATAGGCACATTAGCACGAATCTTACATCTCATTTTTACATAAAGAAAGCGAAAACAATCGCGGCTTGGCCTAATGTTATAGTTGTTATCAAGAATAACATCTCATAATGCAATTTGTTTCTCAATTTGCAACATTACTCAATTTTATGTCACTTAGACATTTTAACAAACACACTGTAAGCATGTCTTTTTTTCTTAAATTTCAACTTCAAAAGAGGCCTATCACCATATCAACAACACCAATATGCCTCTCATCACAACTATAACATCACCACATCTTCACAATAATATTCAATACACAATTTCACTTTTTTTTCATATGCATTTTCGGATTTGTACACTCCTTAACAATCTTCAACAAGAAACTCAACTCATTTCACCTCAACACACCTTCAAATCCTCCATAACCCCATAAAGAATATACAAGCTAAGTTTCTAATACTATTTTTAACAATATTAACAAAAGAAACTAAAAGAAGATTATGAACACAATTCTTGCAAGGGTTTATACAAATATACTTGAAAATAAGAAAGAAATACAAAATAAAATACTACTAGTTTGAAGGAAAAGAGAGAAGAGAATACTTACCATGCAAGAAGAAGAAGGATTTGTGGATGAATCCTTGAATGAAATTGTTTGGTTGGGGTGCTTGAGTTTGGTGATAGAGAAGAAAAGAGTTTGGGGAGTGAAATAATGAAATAGAGGGAGGGGGTTTTGGATTTAAGTAAATTTTTTTTTTAAATAAAATTGGCCTGCCGCTGCGCGGTAGGCCATTTTTTTTAGCGGCTCCGAAAATTTTTGTATTCTGCCTCATTTGTGCATTTTTTCCTGGCGCGGTGTGTGGCACGACGCCCCATGCAATGCGGTAGGCCACGTTTTCACAGAGTTAGCATATTGTTTTGATTGTTTAGCTCACCATTCACCCCCTACGTCATTGTACACTGATTTTATGCCAAATTCATGCTTGCACCTGACTAAAAACATTATACATATAATATCTAATAATTCTAAACTACAATTAAGCATTAGTGATGTTAGTCATTGGGTTGCCTCCCAACAAGCGCCTAATTTAACATCGCGGCAAGAGTCAACACGTCATTATGCATCAACCAAATCTATCGAGGTCTTGTGACGTTTAATATCACCACCCCAATAGTGTTTTACTCGCTACCCATTCACCAAGAATGTACCACTTGAATTTATGTCCCGCAATTCAACTGTTCCATGAGGAGTCACATTTACCACAACGAAAGGGCCTGCCCAACGGGACTTTAGCTTTCCAGGAAAAAGCTTTAGCCTTGAATTAAACAAGAGAACTTCTTGACCCGGCTCAAACTTACAATGTTGGACGTGCTTGTCATGACACCTCTTGGTCTTTTCTTTATATAACTTGGCATTTTCATAAGCATGCAACCGAAACTCATCAAGTTCATTGAGTTGTAGCAGTCTTTTTTCACCGGCTAAGTCCATATCCATATTTAGCTTTTTGATTGCCCAATAAGCTTTGTGTTCTAGCTCAATGGGTAAATGACATGCCTTTCCATAAACCAGCATGTACGGAGAAGTACCTATTGGAGTCTTGTATGCAATTCGGTAAGCCCACAATGCATCTTCTAACTTACCGGACCAACCTTTCCTATTTGCACTCACTGTTTTCTCCAAAATCTGTTTTACCTCCCTGTTTGACACTTCAACTTGACCACTCGTTTGAGGGTGGTATGCAGTAGCAACCTTGTGTCTTACCCCATATTTTGCTACAACATTTTTCAACAATTTGTTGCAAAAGTGTGTTCCTCCATCGCTTATCAGCACCCTTGGAGTTCCAAAGCATGTGAAAAAGTGCTTCTTTACAAAGCTTACCACTACCTTTGCATCATTAGTAAGAAGAGAAATGGCCTCCACCCATTTAGACACATAATCAACTGCAACCAAAATGTATTTGTGCCCATTATAATATGGAAATGGTCCCATGAAATCAATTCCCCAGACATCAAAGAGCTCTACTGCCAAAATATTTTGCAAAGGCATTTTGTTCCTCTTCGTGATTGTACCTGTTCTTTGACGCATGTCACAATTTTCAACAAAAGCATGTGCATATTTAAACAATTTTGGCCAGTAAAAACCTGATTGCAAAGCTTGTTGTGCAGTTCTATCTCCACCATGATGACCTCCATACAAAGAAGAATGACAGTCATGCAATATTGCATTCATCTCCTCCTCCGGGATACACCTTCTTACCAATTGATCTGTGCATTGCTTGTATATAAAAGGCTCGTCCCACATGTAGAACCTCACGTCGTATAAGAATCTTCTTCTATGATCAGCTGTGAATTCTGGTGGAGTCACCCCACTTGCAATGTAATTCACATAATCAGCATACCACAGGGTTTCATCTGAAGTGATGGCTAGCAAATGTTCGTCAGAAAATATTTCTTTTATTGATTCTCCTTCAGTGACATGACCTCGATTTTCCAGCCTGGATAAGTGATCTGCAACCTGATTCTCTATCCCTTTTCGTTCTCGAATCTCCAAATCAAATTCCTGCAAAAGAAGAACCCATCGGATTAACCTTGGCTTGGCATCTTTCTTTGCAAATAAATACCTGATAGCTGAGTGATCTGTGTAAACTATGACTTTGATTCCCACTAGATATGACCTGAACTTATCAAATGCCCATACTATTGCGAGCAACTCTTTTTCAGTAACAGTGTAATTCATTTGAGCTGGATTAAGAGTTCTGCTCGCATAATGAATGGAGTAAAAGATTTTCTCCTTCCGCTACCCCAAAACAGCTCCAATGGCTATATAACTTGCATCACACATCAACTCAAATGAAAGTTTCCAATCTAGAGCAATGATAATTGGTGCAGTAACTAATCTTCTTTTTAGCTCATCAAATGCTTTCAGACAAGCATTATCAAACTTGAAGGATGTATCTTTCTCAAGAAGCTTGCACAAAGGAGACGAAATTTTTGAAAAATCTTTAATGAAACGACGATAAAAACTTGCATGGCCCAAGAAACTGCGAATGCCTCTAACTGATGTCGGTGGAGGTAATTTTTCAATTGCTTCCACCTTTGCCTTGTCCACATGCAATCCATTCTTGGACACTTTATGCCCAAGGACTATGCTTTCTCTTACCATGCAATGATATTTTTCCCAATTTAGTACCAAATTTGTTTCTTCACACCTAGTAAGTACCTTGTCAAGATTCATTAAACATTCATCAAAAGAACATCCAAATACAGAAAAATCATCCATAAATACTTCCACAAAACTTTCAACCATATCAGTAAAGATAGCCATCATACACCTTTGAAAAGTCGCAGGTGCATTGCAAAGACCAAATGACATTCTTTTAAATGCATATGTCCCATAAGGACATGTAAATGTGGTCTTTTCTTGGTTCTCTGGGGCTATAACAATCTGATTATATCCCGAGTAACCATCCAAAAAATAGTAGTATTTTTGCCCAGCTAATCTATCAAGCATTTGGTCAATAAAGGGGAGAGGAAAATGGTCTTTTCGGGTGACATTATTCAATTTTCTATAATCTATGAAAATCCTCCATCCAGTAACAGTTCGAATGGGAATCAGATCATTGTTTTCATTTGTCACTACGGTCATTCCTCCTTTCTTTGGAACACATTGGACTGGACTTACCCATTTGCTATCAGAGATTGGAAATACAATACCTACATCAAGCCATTTAATCACTTCTTTTCTTACGACCTCTTTCATGTTGAGATTTAGGCGGCGTTGTTGTTCTATGCTCGGCTTGTGTCCTTACTCCATGAGAATTTTATGCATGCAAAAAGCTGGACTAATACCTTTTATGTCAGACATTGTCCACTCAGTTGCTCTTTTATGCTTACATAGTACTCTCAGCAATTTTTCCTCCTGCAATTCAGACAAGTCAGAAGAAATAATAACAGGTAACGTATCAGAACTACCCAAATAAGCATAATGAAGGTGAGAAGGTAAAGGCTTTAGTTCCAATTTTGGAACTTCTTCAATTGATGGCTTCGGAGGAGGACCATTTGGTCTGTTCGAAGGTTCAAATGGATTTAAACCTTTCATATATTCATATGATGCATTCAAACTATGCTTCATCTCTTTAACCTCATCATTAATCTCCAAACTCTCGAACAACACAATTGCTTTCTCTAAAGAATCCTTCAAATATACACTTAGGGCAATAAGTTGCTCATCCATCTCCATGACAGATATCATAGACAATTCTTCATAATGGCGAGGAAGTTGAATTGCTTTGTATACATTAAAAACAGCTTCCTCGTTGTCAACTCTCATGATCATTTTTCCCTCTCTTACTTTAATTATAGCATCACCTATAGCTAAGAGAGGTCTTCCCAATATAATAGGAACTTTTTCATCTGCTTCAAAATCTAAGATAATGAAATTAGCCGGGAAAATGAATTTCCCAATTTTTAGCAGCACATCTTCAATCACCCCTTCCGGGTAAGCTATGGACCTATCTGCTAGTTGCAACATCACAATGGTGGGTTTTGGAGCTGCCAAACCCAATTTTTTGTACAAGGACAATGGCATCAAATTTATGCTTGCTCCCAAATCACAAAGTGCATGGCCTACATCAACATTGCCTATTCTCACAGGGATAGTAAAGCTGCCAGGATCCTTAAGCTTTTGAGGAAGCTTATTTTGGACCCTTGAAGTGCACTCCTCAGTAAGTGCAACTGTTTCAAATTCAGTCAATCTCCTTTTGTTAGCCACAATATCTTTTATGTACTTGGCATACTTTGGAATATCATGAATCGCCTCTACCAACAGAATATTCAATTGAATCTGACTCAACATAGAGAGAAATTTGTTGAACATGCGATCATCATTCTTTTTCTGCAATCTTTGTGGAAAAGGTGGTGGTGGCCTTGGAACATTCACACGTGCTGAAACTGTATCATCTTTCTTTGCTTCCTGTGTTGCTTTGGGGATCAATTCACCCTCAGGTATAGGTTTGTCTTTTCTCTTCTTTGGAACTTCTTCTAATTCCCTTCTAGTTCTAAGTGTAATTGCACTAACTTGCGGATTTTTTTCTGTATCACTTGGTAGAGCACCTGCAGGTCTAGTGTTTTGATTTGCAGCTAGCTGTCCCATTTGCCTTTCCAGATTTTTGAAATCAGTTCTGAGTTGTTGATTGTCATGCAACAATTTCTTCAACAAATCATTTGTACTTTCTTCTATCTGCTGAGGTGGCCTTTGAGGTTGATTAAAATTTCCTTGGGGTCTATATTGATTCTGATTTGATTGATTTCCACCCCAAGAGAAATTAGGATGATTTCTCCAATTTGCATTGTAAGTGTTCCCATATTGTGCCTGTTGGTTCATCAGACCTCTGCTTTGTTGTCCCACATAATAAATAGATTCAGGATTCGTTGGGCACATGTCACTTGTGTGATTGTCACCACATATTTCACAACAAATCGACATTTGTTGAACATGTTGCAATTGTTATGTCTGGTTCATTGTCATTCTATTCATTTGATTTGCCAATTTTGCTATATCTGCTCTCATGGCTGAAAAATCATCCAGTTCAAGTACCCCTGCTACTTTCTATTTCATTGCTCTCCTTGGTTCTCCCTCACCTTGCCAATTATGATCATTAGCAGTGAAGTTGTTTAGTAGAAGTTGTATTTCACTATATGGTCTCGCCATGCAACTACCTCCACAAGCTGAATCAAGATTCATCTTTGAAGTCTCATCTAATCCATCAACAAAAGTATGGCCCAATACCTCATCAGTTTGACAATGATGTGGACAATCTCAGAGTAGTTTCTTGTATCTTTCCCAAGCTTGGCGAAGAGTCTCACCATCCCATTGTTGAAACCCAAGAATCTGGCTCCGCAAAGACTTTGTCTTTTTAGTGGGGAAAAACTTGATTAAGAATTTCTTTGCTAAATCATCCCAAGTATGGATTGAATTAGCAGGCTCCTTCTGCAACCATTCTTTAGCTTCCCCCAACAATGAAAAAGGAAACAAGGTTAGCCTGACATAGTCCTTGGAAACATTTGGATAGTTGTAAGTATCCGTGATTTCCAAAAAATTCTGAATGTGCCTCTGCGGGTCTTCATGAGATAGAACTACATATTGCCTAGTGGACTGAATCAGCTGTACCATATACTGTTTAAGCTCAAAGTGACCAGTGATATCAGGCTTGACAATAGCCTGAGTCATATTAGCAAGATTTGGCCTTGCAACTTCTATCACCGGATGCCCTCCATTACCTGCCATCACTGTTGGCTGTGGTTGAACTAAAATGTCCAACTCTCTTTCTGTTTTGTATCTAGCTTCCAACTCCTTCCTCGCTCTATGAAGTGTTCTTTCAATTTCAGGATCAAGAGGGAAGAGATTGCTTGTGCTTCTACTCATCCGCATTCAAGAGAAGAGCCTGCGTGACACAAACAAAGTGAACTGAAAATTAATACTTAAACCAAAGCTGATAAAAGTTTAACTTAGTCAAGTAGCTAATTTCCAATTCCCCGGCAACGGCGCCAAAAACTTGTTGCGACCAAAACACTCACTCAAGTGTATGCGATCTTCAAGTAATACAGTAATAAGTAGAGTATCGTTCCCACGAGGACTTGTTATTAACTTAACGACTGATGCAAACTCAAACAATTATCGATTCAAGCTAATTCATCACAAAATACATAAATAACCAATTTAAAATTTAACTAGTAGACAAACAACAATACAACGCAAAGTTACTACGCCACTTATGAATTTTTCTTTTAACAATTAATAAAGGAGATATCCCGGGGTTATGGGCTTGCTAGAGATCATACTACGTTTTTAGCTTAAACATGATTTATTGAATTATCTGGGTTATTGATTAAAGGGTTAATAATATCCATAAGAATCTGTCGATTTCTTATGTGCCTATTCAAGTTAAATTAATACCTATATTTCTATGGTATTAATATTAACTCAAATGCATTTACAAATCCTATTTCTCAACCAAACAAGAAAATTAAGTATAGTTCTATATTAATCGCGAATCTTTCACCCGATGCCCAGGATCCAGATCTTGCTCTATTTGATTCTATATGCAATCCAAAATTTCCTTTTTCAAGTTTAACTCAAGATTCGTAAATAGTATTTCACTGTTAGCTACGCAGTAAAATAATTAACAGTAGAATCAAATAAACAATCCTTAACGATAAATTCAAGATCATCAATCTAAGCTTCATACAACATAATCATCTAACACCCATAACCCCAGAATATTTGGATTTTTAGCCACTCATAATTATACACACATCAACAATAAAAATCTTAAACATAATATGAGTAAATACTAGGAGAAGGTTTAGAAAAACTCTTTTAATCCTTGCTCTAAGTTGATGTTCCTCCTTGATTCTCTTCTTCAAGATGAATCTCCTTCCTCTTTTTCTTCTCCAAAAATAGGTCTCCCCCAATAATGGCACTGCTTTTTCCTTTTTAATCGTGTAGGAAGGGGTTTTGACAAGTATGCCCTTTTTAGTCCGAAATAAAATAATTTTGTGATTTTTACACACCCGCGGCGCCCCGTGCGACGCGTACATGGATTGGACAGAGGCAAAATGCATTTTAACGGAGCAAAACAATGCAGCGAAAATATTTGCACTGCCACGATGCCCCCCGCGGCACGACAGTGCAATATTTTGGGCTGCTTCGTTTTTTCATTTGTTTTGCTATCCGGGCTTGCTTTGCGACCCCCGAACACAATCCCGACTTGATTTATTTAGCTTTTACTCAGACTTCAAAGCCCCAAATCAATTAAATTCATCCCAAAGTTAGTTCTTAAGTCGGATTAGCTTCTTGCAAGGCATACAACATGAATTTAGTACAATTCATTATCATTTAAGCTCAAACCTTTGTAAAATGCAATAATTAAAGTGTTGACAACGACTAAAACATGAGTTTTTAGCCTATTATCAAGCTTCTAGAGGGAGAGTCGGTAGTAGTTTTGTTACAAGGGAGATCCTGCCAAAGGTTATATCGATCCTGGGGAGTTGAACATTTGTGGATGAATGTTTCTAAGGGGAGAAGAATGTTACATCTCGCGTTTTCGTACGTTAAAAGTTTCATCTTCAGTTAATCGATGTAGTCTCAGGGATGAGATTATATTGAGGTTAATGTATTTACACCATTTCTAACAAGCGATAAATAAGTGTCATGAAGGATAAAGGATACACGAATGGCGTGCTCCACTTGATCCGGAGCTTCTTTTGATTTTGGTACGATATGTTTGTATATATATATATATGGGTATGACGTGGCTCAGTCCCGTCTTTGCACAGTTATGTTTATATTAAAGGTCTGTAGTATCATGTCTAGTTGGATAGAATGTGGCTTTGCCGGCTTCCAGTTTTGAGATACATAGTTGTCTATAGCAGCCTTGTTGGCTCGCCCTATGTATGTTGCACATATATGTACATATGCCTTTTGGGCAGGCTTCCTTCATGTATATTATTCTTGTAATTCAGTAGATGTTATTCAGGTTCATATCTTAGATGCATGTTTAGGGGTGGTTGACAGGTAGGACTCAAGCACCCGTCGCGGCCCATCGGTTTGGGTCGTGACAAAAGTTGTATCAGAGCAGTTCTATCCTACTGTTGTCTACAAATCGTGTCTAGTAGAGTCTTGTTTAAGGGTGTGTTGTGCACCACACTTATAAACTGAAGGCTACAGGACATATAGGATGTTATCCTCTCTTCTTATCTTAGATCGTGCAATATAAGGATTCATATTCCTAACGACATTTTATATTTTCAGCGATACCTTCAAAGACTACAGCCGCCCAGAAAGGAAAGTCCGTGGCTGGCGAAACTACTAGTGAAGCGCCACAAATTACCAGGGCTCGGGGAGAGTCTCATAGTGAGATTCCATCTCAGACTTCACATGCCCCGCCCTTTCCAGAAAAGTTCCGAGGGGCAACAACTCCAGTGCCCGTCCCTGTACATCCAGCTCGTCAGCCAGATGCACTGGGTCAGGAGATGAGAGATGCTATTTAGCTATTAACCCGATTAGTAACCGAACAAGCGCGGCATCGGTAAGTAGGTATTGGTCATGCAGATAGGTCCGTCAGTGCAAGGGTTCGTAACCTCATTAATTTAGACCCTCTGGTATTCATTGGAGCAGATCCAAACGAGGACTCTCAGGTATTTATTGATAGAGTGTAGAGGACGTTAAGGGTAATGAAGGCTGATGCGTCTGAGTCAAAATAGCTAGCTTCCTATAGACTCCGAGATGTTGCAGTTAATTGGTAAGATTCTTGGGAATTGTCCAGAGGTTAGGATGCCCCTCCAGTAGTATGGCAAAAGTTTACAGAAGCTTTTCTTCGTCAATATCTGCCACCAGAGCTTAGACGGGTCAGAGTTGATAGGTTCTTGACCCTTCGGCAGGGTAACATGAGTGTTTGTGAGTACAGTCTTTAGTTTGATTCGTTGGATAGGTATGCACCCACTATTGTATCTAAGATGGAGGATCGGGTTCATCGGTTCGTTATGGGATTAGAGCCTCACTTTCTTAACAATTGTATGTCGATCTCAGTTCAACCAAACATGGATATTTCTTATATTCAGGCCTACGCTCAGGGTATAGATGAGTGTAAGCAGAAATAGAGGGTCGATCGTGAGCATGATAGGGACCAAAATAAGATAACGAGGTCTTTGGGTCCTTCTGGTGAGTTTCTAGGTGGTCAAAGGCAATAATACCCAAGATATCCAGCCCAGCCATCGACTAGCGCCCCCCTCAGTTTGGCGGTAAGAGATTTGATCGTTCCACATATTTAGGGTCTGGTCAGAATTTTAGGGCCTCAGGTTCTCAGTATAGGGGTGAGTCAAGTCAGATGACGCCGCCTTTGCCACGATTTGCTCAATGTGGTAAACAGCATACCAGGCAGTGCCAGATGGAATTAGGTGTTTGTTATACTTGTGGTTATCCGGGCCATGTTATGAGGGATTGTCCGACGAGAGGTGATGCAAGCATAGCTCAACCGACGGGATCTGTAATTGGTTCGTCATCATGAATACGCCCCCCTAGGCAAGGTACACAAGCACCAATGAGTCATGGTAGAGGCAGAGACGGAGCATCTAGCTGGAGCAGTCCCCAGAACCACATTTATGCGTTGGCAGGATGACAAGACTAGGAGTCATCGCCTGATGTTGTTACAGGTATATTATCAGTCTCCTCATATGATGTATATGCACTGATTGACCCAGGTTCCACCTTATCACTCGTTAGTCCCTTGGTTGCTAGTAAATTTGAAATAAATCATGAATTGGTTAAACGTTTTGAGGTGTCTACACCTGTTGGGGACTTAGTGATATCTAAGAAAGTATATAGGGGTTGTATAATAGTAGTTCATGGTCGATATACCGTAGCAGACTTAATCGAGTTAGATATGGTAGAATTTGATGTTATAATGGGTATGGATTGGTTGGCTTCTTGTCATGCCAATGTTGATTGTAAATCAAAGATAGTCCGATTTTAATTTCCAGGGGAGCCTGTTTTGGAGTGGAAAGGTAATACGGTGTCGCCGAGAGGTAGATTTATTTCCTATCTCAGGGAAAGGAAGATGATCAGTAAGGGCTGTATTTATCACTTAGTTCGGGTTTAGGATATGGAAGTAGAGTCACCAACCATTCAGTTCATCCCGATGGTTAATGAGTTTCCGGATGTTTTTCCCGATGAACTTCCGAGTGTTCCTCCAGAGCGAGAAATTGAGTTTGCCATTGACCTACTACCAGATACTCATCCAATATCTATTCCTCCCTATAGAATAGCCCCAGCAGAGCTTAAAGAGTTAAAGGAACATCTAAGTGACTTGCTTGAAAAAGGCTTTATTAGAACTAGTACATCCCCGTGGGGAGCACCTGTGTTATTTGTGAGGAAGAAAGATGGTTCCTTACAGATGTGTATTGATTATAGATAGTTGAATAAGGTGACAACCAAGAATAAGTACCCACTCCTGAGGATTGACGATTTATTTAATCAGTTGCAAGGTGCCAAGTGTTTTTCAACGATAGACTTGAGGTCCGAGTACCATCAGGTAAGGGTTAAGGATGAAGATATTCTGAAGACAACATTCAGGACCAGATACGGACACTTTGAGTTTCGTGTTATGTCGTTTGGTTTGACCAATGCCCCAACAGTATTCATGGATTTGATGAACCGTGTATTTAGGCCCTTTTTAGATTTGTTCATAATTGTATTTATCGATGATATATTGGTGTATTCTTATTCAGAGGCTGCGCATGCTGATCATCTACGTACTGTGCTCAAAGTTCTACAAAAAGGGAAGTTGTATGAAAAATTCTCTAAATGTGAATTCTGGTTCAACTCTGTAACCTTCCTTGGGCATGTCATTTCGGGTGAAGGCATCTGGGTGGATACACAAAAGATTGAGGTAGTAAAGACTTGTCCTAGACCCACAACACCGATAGAGGTACATAGCTTTCTCGGTTTGGCAGGTTATTACAGGAGATTTGTAGAGGGAATTTCTTTCCTTTCAGCACCTTTGACAGAGTTGACTCAGAAGGGAGTAGAGTTTCAGTGGACTGATGCTTGTGAACGAAGTTTCCGGGCATTAAAGGACAAATTAATGTCAGTACCGGTTCTAGCGCTCCCAGAAGGGACCGATGGTTATGTGATCTATTGTGACGCTTCAGGCGTTGGGTTGGGTTGTGTGCTAATGCAACATGGTAAGGTTGTGTCTTATGCTTCTAGACAACTAAGAAAGCACGAGAAGAACTACCCGATCCATGATTTAGAGTTAGCTGCGATGATTCATGCACTAAAGATGTGGAGGCACTACTTGTATGGCATTCATGTTGATATCTATATGGATCATAAGAGCCTCAAGTACATCTTCAAGCAAAAGGAATTGAATCTACATCAAAGGATATGGTTGGAGCTACTTAAAGACTATTACATTGATATTTTAAACCATCCTGGGAAGGCGAACGTAGTAGCCGATGCCCTCAGCCGTAGATCTATGGGTAGCCTATTGTATTTACAGCCAGAAAAGAGGGGAATAGCCCATGGGATTCATCAGCTAGCTAGTCTTGGAGTTCGGTTACTAGTCTAAAGTGATATTGGAATTACTATTCAGGATACGACAACATCCTCTTTAGTAATTGAAGTAAAGGAACGCCAGTATGAGGATCCTATGTTATTTCATTATAGGGATACCGTCCTTCAGAAGGAGAAGGAACCATTTGAAATTACAGAAGATGGGGTCCTCAAATATCGAGGGCGATTATGTGTGCCTAATGTTGCAGGGCTGCGTCGGCAGGTTATGGGAGAAACTTACTATTCTCGTTATTCTATCCATCTAGGATCAACAAAGATGTATCATGATATCAGGGAAGTATATTGGTGGGACGGAATGAAAAAGAATATAGCGGAGTTTGTTGCTTAGTGTCCTAACTTAGCAGGTTAAAATTGAGCATCAGAAACCTGGTGGGTTATTGTAGGATATGGAGATTCCGACTTGGAAATGGGAAGTAATCAATATGGATTTCATCATAGGCTTACCTCGTACCCAGCATAAGTTCGATTCGATACGGGTCATTGTTGATAGGCTTACAAAGTCAGCCCATTTTCTGCCCGTTAGAATTACATATTCCTCGAAAGATTATGCAAGGCTTTATATTAAGGAAATAGTATGACTTCATGGTGTCCCTGTATCTATTATCTCGGATATAGGAGCTCAATTTACAGCTAAATTCTGGAGGTCCTTCCAAAAAGGATTGGGGACTCAAGTAAGTCTTAGTACATCATTTCATCCCCAGAGAGACAGACAGGCTGAGCATACTATTCAGACACTAGAGGATATGTTACGAGGTTGTGTAATAGACTTCAAAGGTAACTGGGATGATCATCTGCCGCTTATTGAGTTTGCATATAATAATAGCTACCATTCCAATATTCAGATGGCTCCATATGAAGCTCTTTACGGACGAAAGTGTAGGTCGCCTATAGGGTAGTTTGATGTTGGAGAATCTGGATTACATGGGCCAGACCTGATTCAGCAAGCCATAGAAAAAGTAAAGCTTATCCAGGATCAACTGGTGACAGCTCAGAGTTGTCAAAAGTCATATTCTGACATGCGGCGACGAGATTTAGAGTTTGGGGTTAATGACTGGGTATTCTTAAAGGTGTCACCTATGAAGGGTGTGATGAGGTTTGGCAAGAAAGGCAAACTTAGCCCACAGTATATTGGGACTTATATAGGATCATTCAGAGAGTGGGACAAGTAGCTTATGAGTTAGAATTGCCATTGGAATTGGAGTCTGTCCATCCAGTTTTTCATGTATCTATGTTGCGGAAGTGCATTGGCGATCCTACACGAGTGGTGCCCACAAATGATGTACATATTACAGAGGACTTTTCATACGAGGAAATTCCGATTGCTGTCCTAGACCGACAAATCCGCAAGCTAGGAAATAAGCAGGCAGTCTCCGTGAAAGTAATTTGGAGAAACAACAATGTGGAATGTTACGCCCCGTAGTATTACGTCGATGTTATGCTCTGCAGTAATATATTACGATGATGTTACCCTACACAATAATATATTACGATGATGTTACGCCTTGTAATATTACATTACGATGATGTTACGTTTCGCAATATTAAGTTATGACAGTGTTGCACCCAACAGTATTACATTATAGTGATGTTATGCTTTGTACTATTAAGTTACGATAGTGTTGCACCCAGCAGTATTACATTATGGTGATATTACGCTTCATAGTATTATGTTACGATGATGTTACAACCTAAAGTATTGTACGTTGAATTGGTCGTAAGGTAATTGACATCAGTCCAAGTAAAAGATTATTTGGAGATTATAGGGATTATGCTATTTCATAGGTGATGAGTAAATTCGTGAAGGTGAAAGGGGAAGCAAGTCAAAGAAATTGAATTTTTGTCAAAGTTGGGCATTTTTGGGGTAAAATGCGGCCCAAGCTAAAATACCCGATATTTATGGACTAGTGCCATACAAGGTACTACATGACCATAAGGTGTACACGGTATGTTAAAAGCGAGTAGTATTTTAAGTAAGTGGAGATAATTCTTAATTATACGGGTAATTGGTTAATTATCGGGTAATGGAACATTACCTAGTTATTATTAAAAAAATGAGATAAAGACTAAATCTTCCCCCCAAAAATGTGGCAAAAAGCCACAAAACTAAGAAATGACTCATTAGTCTTCTTGAATAGGTTACTATCTAAGATGTATTTGAAATTAAAGTAAAGACTTATTATAAGTCTTGGCTCATTTTTCATTTGGACAAAAGAAAGACTTACTACTAAGTCATGATTCCATTTTCATTTTGGACAAAGTTCAGAACGTTCATCTTCATTTCAATATCATTCTTCATAGATTCAAAATACTTCAAGAATAGTAGCTAAATTCAATCCAGGATCCAACGGAAATTCTTGCATCAAAACAATTCCAACGAGAATTGTTAGAATCATAGCAACGTAAAATTTTGCGGTTCTAAAGGAGTACGGTGCAATCTTCTTCAAGAGTATTATACGGATTTTTTTCTATTAAAGGTATGCTAAGGCTATCCCTTCTTTCTTTTGGCATGATCTATACGACACAAACGAAATGTGCAAATACACAAATTCCATAAATTACTCTATTCATAGAAGTTTTAGAGATATCTATGTCCTTGAATTTCCATGTGTCATAATATTTTATCATCTGTTCATAGGTATCAGAAAATTACGAAAGTTGAAAAGAGTTTACTTTATGATATTACTCAAAGGTAAAATGGTCTTATGACATCCCAAAAGATTTTATTAACGTACTTTTCATGCATTGCATTCATGTACATTGACCCGTGACCAGATGGCATTATATACGTGTATATATGTATGTATATATATGTATATGGGATATGGGTAAGGTTATGGTGTTATATACGCACCACCACCTGATCAGCTGGTATACGTTGATGATTTTGCCCACAATGGACGAGATGATATGATGGGATGCCCTCAGAGGCTGATAATGTTATAAAATATGTACGTATGCACGACATGACATTCATATGCATATGCATGATATTGTAATTATTTCATGATTTACAAATTTATTCATACTTACAGGTAGAGTCATTTACTCTATATTTCCTCTAGGTCTGTTATGTACTTTTATGCCTTACATGCTCAATACATTATTTGTACTGACGTCCCTTTTTGCCTGGGGACACTGCGTTTCATGCACGCAAGTCCTGATAGACAGGTCGAGAGCCCTCTACTTAGGTTATTAGCTCAGCGGAAGATGTTGGTGTGCTCCATTCGCTTCGGAGTTGCTTGTTTAGTTGGTATGAGTTATATGTGTATTGTTTGGTATGGCGGTATTCTCTCCCGAACTTTATGAAAATTAAGTATTCTTAGAGGCTTGTAGACAGATGTCATGTACGTAAAAGATTGTATGGCCTTGTCGGCCTATGTTCAGTGTTCAAGTGGTTATTTTGGTCTTAAAGGCCCATATGGCTTAAGTATAAGTTGGCATTACCTATTGTATTCTACCTATTTCACGGCAGCCTCTCCGACTTTGCTATTTATGATAGTATGACATGAAAAGATACGTTATGTTGGCACTCGGTTGAGTAAGGTACTGGGTCCCCGTCGCGGCCCATCGACTTGGGTCATGAAAAAAGTGGTATCAGAGCAGTTCTGTCCTTGGGAATCTACAAGCCGTGTCTAGTAGAGTCTTATTTATGGGTGTGTCGTGCACCACACTTATAAGCAGGAGGCTAGAGGGAATTTAGGATTGTCACTCTTTCTTCTTACTCTAGATCGTATGGTAGAGCTCACTTATAAGAATTCAAATTCTGAAATTCTATTTCATTCGTAATAGGACGATACCTACATCTGAAAAGAAGGTTGGAAAGAGAGATAGTTGAGCAAGAGTTGAGTCAGAGGAATTGGATTTTTGTATGATGCCTACGATAAGTAAATGTGAGGTCTTTAGCAGATCATGGGTATACTAAAAGGTGTAAGCTTCCTGATAAGAAGACTTAAGGCAAGAATGCCTATCCATCTTTATTGTGAAAGACAATGAGAGATTAAGAAGATAAATACAAGTTTCAACAAGCAAAAGAAGCAAGATGAAGAAGGGTACGAGGCACCTAGTTAGTAAAGGTTAACAGTGTTTATAATTCAGGTAAAGGAATATAAGCTTTTTGAGATATAATCAACAGTAACAGAGGTATATAAAATTAGTCACACCCATTTCAGTTATGCCCTGTGGGGGCTAACAGGTATAGTTAAGAGAAGGACGGGATATCAAGATCCGTTTGGGGTTAGGGTAACTCAAATTGATAAATGGAGTGCTTGTGTTAGTTGACATTGCCGAAGGATATTGTAAATGTGCTAACAAAATCTCCTTATGAGACACCCAGATGGTATACTCTGAAATAATACAGCTAGATATGAGTACTATTAAAAAAAATAGGCATTGGAAGCCTTGAAAGGATAAATATTACTATAGTATGACTCTCGTCCCTAGTAGAACGATGACGTTGAGCAACCCGAAGAGCCGATGAATGAAGCAAGGAAAGCTGAAAGCAAAAGATCTTATTGAAGTTTGCACAAGAAAAGGGATATGCAGAAATATTAGCAGAGTAATGAGAAGAGAGATAAGGAAGCATTAGGAATGAGGTGTGATACATGGATGACAATGGTAGAGTGTTACAGAACCTATAGTCAAATGAAGAAAGAGACGAAAGGTGATGGGCCTTAAGACAACAAAAGAGTATAGGCCATAAGGTTATATCCTCATTTTAAGAAATAAGTTCGTTACTCCAACGCGACTACCATAAGGGAGAGTTAATCCCCAGAGTAATAGAAATCAGTATGGGCTGATAAACAAGATAAACTAAACATGAATTAGGGACTGAATGATTGGAAAATACTCAGCATCATGGGAATTTCAGATTTTGTTCCGGCGGTAATAGAATGGACCACAGAAGAAGATTCATGATGAATTTAGAGAATGGTCATTCAGGGAGACGCTTCCCTAAAGCAAGCAATGTGAACAAAGTTAAGCTTAAGGGACTGTATGTTCCAGCTATACTAAGTGTAACCCTCGCGAGTAATGAAATTTGTTATCCTTGGTACAGAAGGATTATTGCAAGGCGAGTAAGGGTCATGGATAATGTGAAAGGATGCAAAAGATGAAGAGGAAAAATATCTATGGGCAGGTCGTCATATCTCCATGTCATAGTACCTCCCTAAAGGGGGGAATATGGAATGATAAAGGAAGAATGCGATAAAAATTAAAAAGGGATGTTACAGATATGCTATGATTCTAGAACATTATGTAAGCACGACGTAAAAAGTAAGGGTTCCTGCACGGTATGTTAATGATATATAAGGAGCCGGTACGTAAGGTAAGTTGAGACAATGAAATAACCCAAAAAAGGATTACGCAGAATATGAATATGAGAATGGGTCGACGAGTAATTAGTAGTTGATTCAGGAAGAGCCTAGTCATGACTAGATAAGAAGTTACGAACAAATCAACAGATCATGCAAGATGAATGTAGTAAACCCCTGTCGCGCCCCTTTTTTTCTCGCAAAAATCGGGTTTGTGACATTTGGGAGACAACTCGTTCCCTTTTGGGGAATTGGGTTTGAATTGAAGAGTCGCCACCTAATGATTTAAGTGTACTAGGATACTAAGAAAGGTTTGGTTTGAACAACCAGAGATTGGGTAAGGGCATGAAATTATCTCAAGGGGAAGGAGTTAGGCACCCCTCAAGATCCACTAGTGTGGTTCCCGGCCAAGCTATTGTCGTGACTTAAGTGCAAATAACACATAGGCAAATAAAAACTTCAAATAAGAGGGGATTTTCACGTAATGGTTACAAATAAACAAAAGTAAGAAAAAGAAACTAAAAGTAGTTGATTTTCTTAAAAAAATGGTTTAAAAAGAGATTTAAAAGAAACAAAGAAAACAAAGGAAAATAGGGTCCTAGGTTTATTAATAATATGGATCACCCCACACAACATCCGGTAATCACTCCTCAATGAGGGGCTACATGTGATGTTATTGCGTGGTCATCATATCCATATCTACCCTTTCCCACCCCATTAAGGTATTAAAGCGCGGAATGGTCTCGTTTACTTATTGCATGCTATTACCCGCCCCAATCATATCAGCCCCGGAGGCACTTGGGACTACTAATCCTAGAGGGAGGAGGTATTGGGCTTATTTGTGGTTTCAAAAGGTAAAATACTAAGGCGACAAACAAAACACATATAACAAGTTTGAGGAAGCATATAAACAAATAAAAGGGCTCAAACAGACTTCCTTTAAACCAAAGAAAGCACATAATGTAGCATGACTTGCATGTACTGTTTAGGGTCTGATTAAAACTTAAACGGTGGAGGCAGATTGATTTATTACATAGTTCATATAAGAAGCCCGAATCAGGTCTGCCTGCTGGTTGTAGTTAATAAAATCTGATTTAGTTTATAAACTATCCTGTAGCTTCCCTGAGAGTTAGACGAAGACCCTTATAGGCATGATATCTACTGATTCCAGAAAAGTTAAAATATACTGATTTTAGAAAAGGTTGTTAGTTATTCAGGAAAGACGAGTTTTGACAAAAGATCATAAATTTTGCAGACGTTAGACAATGATTTTAGATTTGTAGGCGAGTGAGATGTTTCAAACTTGGTTATTAATTCCTATAGACATGCTTTCTAGGCGTTGTTGATTTTAAACACTTTTACTGACATAGCAAGAGTGTAGAAATCCTATAGGCATGGAATCTAAATGCTGTACTTCGTTTAAGCCTATGAACATGATATCTAAATGCAGTTAGTTATTTAAGCCCTATAAACAAGTTTGCCTAGTGACAGATGCATATGCAGGATTCAGATTTCCAGTTAACTATGAGCATGGTATCTATATGAGAGATGCAGAAATTTAACTATAGGCAAGATATCCATATGAATGCAAAATTTCAGAAACCTATAGACAGGATATCTATATGGGTGTAGAATTCCTTATTGGCATAGTATCTACATATGAAAGTGCAGAATTCCTATAGGTAGGATATATATGTGATATGCAGAGATCAGAAATTTCTTATGAGTAGGATATCTATGTGATATGTAGAGATCAGAAATTCCCTATGAGCAAGATATCTACCTCTTTTACATACATGGTTACCCTTCCCTTTTCACTAACCATCCCCAAAAGTTATTACAAGTTATTACAGTCCAAATAAAATAAAGAAAGATATATCAGAAATTTAAAATTACAACCAAGAAGAGCCTGATTAAGACTTCCTGTCTGAAGTATGAAGTAAACCAACTCCAAAGATCATATTTCAAAGCCTTTCTCCCACTTGGGTGTGTTAGAGTTCCCTAAGAGTTACATAAGAACTCTGGGCAGTGCTTACACCTAAATGTATCACCATATTAAGCCAAAGTGCAGTGTGGAAGGGCCAGCCCTCAGGTATCCAAGTTCAATAAGAACTCAAGGTCCCAAGGCAAGGCTCACAAGAGGGGGGCAGAACTCAGGAACTAAGAGAGAGTGCAAGTGCAGAATTCTGAAAGGGGGAAGGGAAAGGGAAACGACACACATAGGGATATAGGGAATGGGGAGTTGCAAGAGATAAAAAGCAAGCTAGTGGGCATAACCCAACAATGGGAGATGCTGGCACACCCATAAGCCTACTGGAACACATTGTTTAGAGGTTAGGATCCCCTAAGAGATCAAGTTCAATCCATAGATAATAACTTGTATATTGCCATGTTTTAAACTGTAACTCAAAGCACATAAAGGGAAATAGGGAATAGGGATTCATAGCAGAAACAAACAAAAGGGAATCAACATGCTAGTTTAAGTATTTAACTCTGCAGAAGTAGTAAAGTAGACATAGATGCAGAAAGTTGTAAGTACACACATTGTGGGGATGCTGAAATTTGAAATTAGGACATACCAGTTTCAAAGAAACAAGTAGAGAAAAATGCAGTAGTCTGGTAAAAACCTCAGTGCAGACAAGAAGAGGGAGTTCTGTTATATGAGAGTGAGAATTCAGAAGAGATTCTGATGTTGTGAAGTCTGAAGTGTGTGTTTGTGAAAAGGGTCGTGCCTTTTATAGTGTAGAAAGCAGGCAGAAATAAGGTAAGAAATAGTTTGAAAACTGATTGTCAATCAATTACACAAGGCTTCCCTTAATTAAGGGATTCAGATTCAAAACGAGTAAAACCATTTAAGGAAAGGAATTGAATAAACACTTTGTGTAAAGCATGAAATTGAGGGAAAATACATAAAGGTTATTGAAGGATAGGGTTTTGTCAGTACACGGTTTGTGCAAATAAGGTAAGGGAGTCAATTAACGCCCAGTAAATCACAAGGTCTGAGATTTGGTATGAATGAACCAAGTCAGAAAAGATGAAGAAGGGTTTTACTTAAGTAGAGTAACAGAGGAAATCAGTAAACAATGGAAAGAAATCAATCAAGCTATATTCAAAAAGATGTTTGCACTAATTGCAAATTTTAAAACCATTTAGAGGAAAATTCATCATATATAAGGAGCATGTGAGCATGAAAGAAGATTATCGTGTAAATCAACAGAAAAAATCCAGTATAGAAGAGTTTAGCAAAAAGTTCAGCATTGTATGAAAACAATGATGTCCAAACTCAGTTCAGAGGATCAAAGTCAGTCTGAAAGAGTTAAAGGTTCTAAAATAAAACCCTAGTTCAATGAAACCTAGGCAGAAGCCCAAATTCTAGGGTTTCCACCTTGAATCAAGTACAGAGATGATGAGGCAAGTAGTTGAAACAGGCTTAGAGGTTTCAGAGTTGAAACCTCTTGCATGCTTCTTTTATAGATAGAAACTCATGAGAAAAACATGATAGAAAAGTAACATGCGGAATATAGTAGAAACACTGATAGGAACAGTAAAAGAAACATGCGTAAGAGATTTTTTTAGCAGAAACTTAAACAGGGCTTAATAGAAGGAAAATAAGGAAACTTAAGAACTTAGCAGGAAAATACAGTAGGAGAAACATGCGGGAACATAGTAGAAGACAAAAAATATAAGAACATAGTAGAAAAGCATATGAGAGCATAGTATGGAAAACATGGTAGAAGAACATACAAGCATGGAGTATATAAAACTCAGTAAAAAAGAACATACAAGAACGGGGTGTAAAAACTCAGTAGAAGAACATACAAGGTAGAAGGAAAACATAGAACAAAGTAGAGAAAAATACACACAAAAAGAAAAGGAAAAGAAAGTCAGAGAAACACTTAAGCATTTTCAGAAAACCCTAGATCGGAAACAAAGCAATTTTGAAAGTAATTTTTGGAAGAAAAGTTAGGGAAATCATTTGAAAACTCAAGGAGAGCACAGATACACAACGGATCTAAAGAAATCGGAGAAAACCTCGAAGGGTTATTATTTCAAAAGAACCCTAGAAGTGAGATAGGCTTTGAAAGGTCACCGATCTAAGTCGGAGAGGTCGGAATCAGGCTCAAACCACCATGGTACGCCGGAGTAAAGCCGGAGATGGCCATGGAACCTTGAATTGACAGAGGTCTGGGTGCAAACCTTCGAGGCCAGGCCTTGAATCTTCAGAGATCAGGCGCGTGGGAGCAAGAGAAGGTGAGTATAAGACTCTTATAGCCTGAGAAGCCATGGATTCCGGTGGGTTTCAAGGTGGAGGTGGTGGTAAGAGGCGGTTAGGGTTTGGGATTGTTTGAGAGAGTTTGATAGAGTTTGAGAGTTCAGAAGCGGCTGGTTAGGTGAACTGATTTAGGGTTAAGGGGTATTGGTAGATTAAAAAAGGAAAGAAGGGTCTGTGGCCGTTGATCAAAATGATCAACGACCTGGATCAAAAGGGGAGCCGGGCGGGTTGAATTAAATGGTTCAGGGGTCGGGTAATTTAGAAATAGGGCCGGCTAATTTGAAATTGCAATTGGGTTCAATTGGAGGGTTGATTTGGGCTACAATTGAAATGAAATAGGGCTAGTATTTAAATAGCCACTTTTCCCTTATTTATTTTATAAAAAATAGTAAAATAATTTCTGGAAATAAATTAAAGGTACTAAAATGATTAATAATATTTAATTATCAAATTAAAAAATACTGGAGTCAATTTATAATTATGAAAACAATTAAATCTTAAAATAGGCTAAAATTGCAATTATATGCAATTTAACTTTAAAAATACTAAACAATTTTGTAAAAATATGCACAAATTATGCCAGATATATTTTAATATACATATGAGAATCCAATAAGTGAATAACCTAAAATGATAATTTTGGAGATAATTATTGAGTTTTTTTTGATAAAATAAGGCAATAAATAGATTTAAAAATCTATAAAAATTAAGAGAAAAATAGTAAAACCTTGGGACATACTTATATACGCATATACCTGCTTTTTTGAAAGTATTTTGCATATGAAAAATATATAGGAAAAAATTGGGTATCAACAACCCCAACATGAAGAATTCAGCCTCGCAGTAAGGTCATTATAATACTTGAGATATATTCAAATATGAGTTGGGGTGTTTAAATGTACAGTATGTGTGTTACAGAAATAAAAGATAGTTCCACTGGGAAGACAGTCAAAACTTCAGTTCAGAAGCAGCCGTACGAGCAGATGAGTGTGGAGGTAAGTAACTAAGGATAATTACAAGTGAGCACGAACATCAAAAATTCCATCGGGTATACAATGTAATAAGCTCGCAGCTTTACAAGAGTCAGAGGTTTCTCCCTAAGTACTACAACAAAAGACTAGTTGAGGAAATAAAGAAGAAGGCTTCAACTTAAGCACAACGACCTAAAGAGAAAATGGTCGTGTAACAACAGTCTCACAACAACATTGTAAGCACTCCAAAGGAAAGTGGAACTACTATGGCTAACGTACGAGAAGTAAAATTAAAAGTAATATTCAAGATCATATGAGTTCTATTGAATTCCAATATGCGTGGACACCAAGATAAGCTATGTATGCACACACGAAGGGGTAGAAAGACCAAGAAAAGTAATTACTTACGTTTGAAGAAGGCTGGGAAGGAACAAAAAGAATTATTCGATTCATGATCCAAAGTTAGTTACGTTATGAATGCACTTAAGAGTTTGTAGTTTTATACATGCAACATATACAGCCGTAGAAAAATTCTAGTATAAGTTAAAAGAAAGAATTGAGCCCAGGTCATAGACAAAGGACTGTATCATGGATATTCTTCAGCACCTATGACAGGCTAAACGTAATAACTAATACCATGAACCGCATATCGCTAGGTAGCTTAAGCCCACATAAAGGCTGATAAGAAGAATGAGGAAACTAAAGAGATACATCAACGGAATAAATCAGGAATCTGATTATTGGACCCTAAAAATTATGGAAATCATGATTGATAACATTGAAGAATCACTCTTACTATTAAAGATATAAGAGAGATAATGCAGTAGCCGTATTCTATAATGACTCTACGATAAAACCAGTCAGAAGCGTCCCAACCTCATAAGAAGTTAATATGAAGCTCTCACGAGATTGTGAAAGAGCTGCATGTATTATAATAAATGTTCAAGACGTGGATGTGAATTATACCTGTATGGAGGGAGGGTCATTAAAGAAATAGAAGATGTGATGTGAGGCTTTAAAAAAAGTAAGGTAAATGTGAACAATGTACGAGATATTCAAAGTAGAAGGTTGAGAATATTCCATACTTGGGATAGAAGGCTAGAAGCGCGGGGATTCAATATCTAGGAATGATAGCATCATCGTCAGTGGCATATCTTCTAGTCAATAATTTCTAGGTATCGAGATGTCTAGTTAAGAAAGTAACGGAGAGTTAGGGAATGATGAAAGAGTTAAAGGAAAAATTGGGTATCAACAACTGCCCCTCTTTACCCGGGAAGGTTCAGGATCCGTCGGCGGAGTATGCCGATGGAGGATTTCCAAGAACGGACGCAACATTTGGGTTAAGATGGATGGTTAAAGTCTAATAGGGCTGCGGGAACTAGAGCGTGATTGCTCCTGCTGAGACAGTCGTTGCTCGCCAATTTACCTATAAATGAACCATATGTTGTGTGGAAATTTAAACATGATGCAAGTTCCCGTCGGACCATGAAATGTTGTCTTTTGACGGTTAGGATGACGTCCTCAGACCATGACGTCCTGAACCATGAAGTGTATAATAAGGATTCGCAGGCCATAAAATGGTTCTCTCGAGGTATGAGAATGATGCCTCCGAACTATGACGCCTTTGAATAATGATATGCAAAAGATAAAAGGGGTCCTCAGGCCATGGCATGGCGTTTTCGGGCTATGAAAATGGTGCCTCCGAACAATGACGCCTTCAGATGATTTGGCGATCTTTTAGCCTATGAGATGCAGTAGATGGCAATCTTTCAGCCAATGCAATATGTAAATAAAGTGGCGATCTTTCAGCCGATGCAAGCTATAAATACATTGGCGATCTTTCAGCCAATGCAAGATGTAAATGAATTGGCATTCTTTCAGCCGATGCATAATGTAAATGAAGTGGCGATCTTTCATCCATGCAAGATGGAGGTAGAGCTTAAGCTCGGAAGGCAGAATGGTAGCCTTATGCAATGCAGAGAATGCAGATGGAGGTAGAGATTAACCTCGGAAGGCAGAATGGTAGCCTTATGCAATGCAGAGAAATGCAAATGGAGACAGAGCTTAGTCTCGAAAGGCAGAATGGTAGCCTTATGCAATGCAGGGAATGCAGATGGAGACAGAACTTAGTCTCGGAAGGCAGAATGGTAACCTTATGCAATGCAGAGAATGCAGATGGAGATAGAGCTTAGTCTCGGAAGGCAGAATGGTAGCCTTATGCAATGCAGAGAATACAGATGGAGATAGAGCTTAGTCTCGGAAGGCGGAATGGTAGCCTTATGCAATGCAGAGAATATAGATGGAGATAAAGCTTAGTCTCGGAAGGCGGAATGGTAGCCTTATGCAATGCAGAGAATGTAGATGGAGGTAGAGCTTTAACCTTGAAAGGCAGAATGGTAGCCTTATGCATGAAGTAAAAATGGAAAATGGCAATAGAGTTTTCTTAGCTGACAGCGGATTGCGGTATCGTGATTGGTGGGGATGTTGTGCCTGTTGGGGACACTGTTGTGCGGATAGCAGTTACGAGCAAGTGCACCGGTTCAGAGAGTTGTATTCCTGAACTTTGTGAGTGAGCGTATAGTATATTTGATGATTTTGCAACTCAAGTGCCTGCATCCAAAGAAAAATCATGAGTTTGTAAAGGGGAAAGGTTAGTTCGTATCCCCGCTGGCTATGCTTGACCTTCTCGGCTTTGATCCGGCGATACTGTATATATCACTGGGGTGGCATTGCTAAACAAGGCAATTTCAGTAATAATCATGCATGATTTAGTAAAAGCATAACATAAGTACATAATTAAGAATAGTTTTCTTTAGATGAACCGACGACTGCGACATGGTTCAAGACATTGTGACTTTTCTTGCTCCGGAATTTTGAGGGTTCTCCTCAAAATTCTGCCCCAGTTTACTGGGTTGTTGCTTCAGACGGATGTTAATGATAAATGGTTGGAATCGACTTCGGAATTTTGAGGGTCCTCCTCAAAATTCTACCCCAGTTTCCAAAAGAGGGGGAGATGGAAATTTTATTGAATTGTGACCGAACCTATAGGGCTCCCTACGTATCCCCTCTTAAACGGAAATCAGGTCAGGCATAGTTCAAATTACATCATATAAGGAAAGCATAAAGATTACACATAGTATCGTTTGACTATGTCTGAATTGATCGGCTTTGGCCAGACTTCTCCGTCCATTTCTGCGAGTATGAGGGCTCCTCCTATTAGAACCTTGTGAACCATGTACGGACCCTGCCAGTTGGGAGAGAATTTCCCTTTGGCTTCATCTTTATGTGGAAAGATTTTCTTTAACACTAGCTTCCCCGGTGTGAACTGTCTCGGCTTGACTCTTTTGTTGAAGGCTCTGGACATCTTATTCTGATAAAGTTGACCATGGAAAACTGCATTCATTCTCTTTCCATCAATAAGAGCTAGCTGCTCGTAATGATTCTTCACCCATTCTACATCATCTAGCTTTTCTTCCTGTATGATTCTTAATGAGGGAATTTCCACCTCGGCGGGAATGACTGCCTCTGTACCGTAAACCAACATATAGGGGGTTGCTCTTGTCGATGTGCGGACTGTGGTGCGGTATCCCAATAAAGCAAACGATAGCTTCTCGTGCCACTACTTATGCTTTTATATCATTTTCCTTAGTATCTTCTTGATATTCTTGTTGGCGGCCTCTACGGCTCTGTTCATCTGAGGTTTGTAAGCTGTAGAATTCTTGTGTTTGATCTTGAAGGTTTTACACATGGATTTCATCAAATCACTGTTGAGGTTGGAGCCATTATCAGTAATGATGGACTTTGGAATTTTGAACCGACAAACGATACGGTCGCGAATGAAATCTGCCATGACTTTCTTGGTCACTGCTTTGTAAGATGCTTCTTCAACCCATTTGGTGAAATAATCAAATTCCACTAGGATAAACCTGTTCCTGTTTGATGCAGCAGGTTCGATTGGTTCGATAACATCCATTTCCCAGGCGGAGAACGGCCACGGTGAGCTTGTTGCATTAAGCTCATTTGGAGGCACCTTTATCATGTCTGCATGTATTTGGCAGCGGTGGCACTTTCGGACATACTGGATGCAGTCTGTTTCCATAGTCATCCAAAAGTAACCAACTCGGAGTATTTTCTTTGCTAAAACAAAGCCATTCATATGTAGACCGTAGGTCTTTGCATGAATTTCCTCTAATAGCCTGGATGCTTCCTTTGTGTCGACACACCTTAATAATCCCAAATCAGGAGTCCTCTTGTATAGGATTCCTCCATTGTGAAAGAAATTGTTGGATAACCTCCGAAGCGTGCGCTTCTGAATAGAATTTGCGAGCTCTGGGTATTCTCCTTTTGCCAAGTATTCCTTGATATCATGAAACCAAGGCTTTCTGTCTGCTTCTTCTTCAACATGAGCACAGTAAGCGGGCTGATCATGGATCTTTACCGGAATGGGATCAATGAAATTCTTGTCTGGATGTTGTATCATGGATGATAGGGTAGACAGTGCATCGGCGAATCAATTCTGGACCTATGGAACATGCTGGAATTTTGTCTTTGTGAACCTCTTTTTCAACTCCTACACATGATGCAGATAAGGGAGTATCTTGGAGTTCTTGGTCGCCCATTCTTCTCGGACCTGATGTATAAGCAAGTCTGAATCCCCAATTACTAGCAACTCTTGGATGTTCATGTCAATGGCCATCTTGAGCCCTAAGATGCAGGCTTCGTACTTAGCCATGTTGTTGGTGCACGCGAACCTGAGCTTGGCAGATACTGGATAATGCTGACCGATTTCTGATACTAGGACTGCTCCTATGCCAACTCCTTTGAAATTTGCTGCTCTATCGAAAAACATTCTCCAACCGTCATAGGATTCTGCAATGTCTTCTCCTATGAATGATACCTCTTCATTAGGAAAATATATTTTCAGGGGTTCGTATTCTTCGTCCACGGGATTTTCAGCAAGGTGATCTGCTAGTACCTGTCTTTTGATTGCTTTCTGAGTCACGTAGACAATGTCAAATTCATTCAACAGGATTTGCCACTTGGCCAGCTTGCTAGTGGGCATGGGCTTCTGAAAAATGTATTTCAAGGGATCCATTCTTGATATGAGATATGTAGTATAGGCATAGAAGTAGTGCCTCAACTTCTGAGCTACCCACGTCAAAGCACAACATGTGCACTCTAACAGAGAATACCGAGCCTCGTATAGGGTGAACTTCTTACTTAGGTAATAGATGACTTTCTCCTTCCTCCCCGTTTCTTCATGCTTCCCCAGAACATAACCGAACGCTCCATCCAATACTACGAGGTAGAGTAATAGAGGTATACCTAGCTCGGGTTCGACCAAAACCAATGGTGTTGACAGGTACTCCTTGATTCGGTCGAAGGCCTTTTGGCAGTCATCAGTCCATTTGGTAGTGGCATCCTTCTTCAACATCTTAAAGATTGGCTCACAGATAACTGTAGATTGTGCTATGAACCGGCAGATATTAAGTCTCCCCAAGAAACTCATTACGTCCTTCTTGTTCTTTGGCGGTGGAAGTTCTTGAATAGCTTTGACCTTTGATGGATCCAGTTCTATTCCTCGGCGACTTACAATGAACCCAAGTAGTTTTCCGACAGGAACCCCAAATGCGCACTTCGCGGGATTCAGGTTTAGGTTATACCTTCTCAGTCTATTGAAGAACTTCCTCAAATCTTCCATGTGATCAGTGGGTTTCTTGGACTTGATGATAACATCTTCTACATATACTTCAATCTCTTTGTGTATCATATCGTGGAAAATAGTGGTCATGGACCTCATGTAGGTGGCCCCTGCATTTTTTAACCCAAACGGCATCATTTTGTAGCAGTACATTCCCTATGGCGTAATGAAAACCGTTTTCTTAGCATCTTCTTCATCCATCCAGATCTGATGATAACCAGCGAAACAATCTACAAATGATTGCAACTCGTGCTTGGCACAATTGTCAATCAGGATGTGTATGTTCGGCAAGGGAAAGTCGTCCTTTGGACTGGCCCGATTGAGATCCCGGTAGTCGACACAGACTCTGACCTTCCTATCCTTCTTCAGCACCGGCACAATATTGGCTAACCATGTCGGATATTCTACTACCCTAAGGACCTTATCTTTGACCTACTTAGTGACTTCTTCCTTGATTTTCAAACTCATGTCGGGTTTAAACTTTCAGAGCTTCTGTTTTACTGGTGAACATGTCAGATCAGTTGGCAGTTTGTGGGCCACAATAGATGTGCTCAAACCAGTCATGTCATCATATGACTAGGCGAATATGCCTTCATATTCCTTCAGAAATTCTGTGTATTCTTCCTTTTATGACGCTGACAAATGAACGCTGATCCGAGTTTCTTTGATATTTTCTGCATCTCCCAAGTTAACCATCTCGGTCTCGTCCAGGTTGGACTTAGGTCTGTTCTCAAAATTTTCAACCTCTTTAACAATCTCTTCTGGTATATCATCTTCCTCTGAATCTATGTCCGTTTGTTGTGTTGTCTCGTTGCATGTCACAGCCATTAGTTCATCAACATATGTAATTGTAATGCAGTATAAGTAAAGTGATGAGAGAAAATAATAAGTGTAAGATTTGTAAGGAAACCGAAATGCTTTGATAAATTTCATAAATGTTTTTGAACATTGGAAGATCTTATTGCGAAAATTCAAAAATGCGAAAGGAAAATCAACTAGTAAAAATAAAAGATAGTGCATGATGCTTTGTTCAGCCTTGCTACCCCGACGCTTTCCGAGCTCTGGTGGTTCTGATGGTCCAATTGTTGAGGCATGCTCCTCGGCTTACGGTCTGTATGGAAGGGCCTTCCTCCCCCTCCTCCTGGAAAATGACACAACAATCCATGTCATCTTTTTCTAGGAACAAATTCCTCACTGCTGCCAGTTCTTCCTCTTCTTCCAACCCATTGATAACATCGGCCGGTTGGAAAGTTTACTCCAAATATGGTATTGGCTGCTCCAGCAGGTACTATGGGCCGCGCCATGGTGGCGACCAGTTGTGAAATTCCTCCCAAGTATACTCGTATCTCAGACCGAAAGTGGTGCCATGTTTCTTTAGTTTGATCGGCTTGGCGATTCCTTGGAGGTTCTTGCCAAGTCCCTTGCCAGGCTCATATCTGCTCTAATTCAATATGATTTCAATTTTGTTATCCCACCATTTGTCTTTTTCAACGGCATTGACTCGCTCGATATGGTGATAGGTTTCACCACCTATCTTTCTCCTTACTCCAATTGCTGGGATGGTTTAGCGACTGTATATGGGATTGCTACCGTCACCGTGAATGATCACCTCTTGGTAGTTCCACTCAAATTTCATCACCTGATGTAGTGTTGATGCTACGGCCCCAGCAGCATGAATCTACGGCCGTCCCAACAGCAAGTTGTAAGATGCCGGCACGTCTACAACATGAAAATCAATTTCGAACCAAGTAGGCCCCATTTGAAAACATAGGCTGATTTCCCCAAGGGTAGATCTTTGGGAACTGTCGAAAGCTTTGATATTGATGGCCCCATCCTTGATCACATGCAACCCCTTTCCTAATGTTCTGAGTGTTACCAACAGACAAATATTGAGACTGGACCCTCCATCAATCAGGACCCTAGTGATAAAATAATCTTCGCATTGCATGGTGATGTGCAACACTTTGTTGTGATTCAACCCTTCTGGTGGCATCTCATCTTCATGAAAAGTGATCTTGTGACTTTCCAGTACCTGCCCTACCATGTTTGCCATTTCTCCTCCGGTGATGTTGCTTGGTATATATGCCTCACTCAGCACTTTCAACAAGGCATTCTTATGTACGTTGGAACTTTGCAGCAAAGCTAGGATAGAATTCTGTGCCGGTGCTTTGTTTAGCTGATCAATGACTGAGTATTCCTTGGCTTGTATCTTTCTCTAAAGATCATCGGTCCTGGTTTCAGTGATGGTCGACCGATCAGAGGCCTGCTTACTCGACTCAGCTAAATGCTACGGAGTATAAACCCTGCAGGTTCTTGTTATACCCTGTGCCGCAACTGTTTCCCCGAATTTAGCTTTCCCTTTCCTTCTCACCTCAGCTGTGTAATCCCAAGGTATGGCATTTGTATCGAACGGTGTTACAACCGACATTGTTACCGGGATGGTCACCTTTACTCCGAACGGAACATGTATTTTGGAGGGTAAAATCGCAATTTCAAACGGTGCGTGTGCGTTTGCTGGAGACCCAAACTCGACTTTAATTGGTGTTGGCATCTTTGTAGGGGGGTGGTGCTTCAAATTCAAGTGGTACAGACATGTTTACCTCGACATCCCCAGAAGGCTGAGTCTGGACTACAATCGGATTGAGGGTGACTATCGGCTTTGGTTCGTCACCTTCTATGATTAAATCGATTGATCCTTTGGTATCCCAATCATCCTCTATTTCAATCATGTGAACACCTCCACCCTTATGGTCTGACAGAGGGTTGTTGCGGACATTCAGAGTAGGCTCCTTTGCTACAATGATCTTGTTATCGGTCAGAGTCTGGATCTTATCTTTCAGAGAGCGACATTCATCAATGGTGTGTCCCTTCATTCTAGAATGGTATGCACAGGATTTGTTTGGATTGACCCACTGAGAAGGGTTTTCAGGGGTTATAGCAAGGATAGGGGTGACATAACCAGCAGCTTTGAGCCTTTCGTACAGTTGGTCAATCGGTTCAACAATGGCGGTATACTGTTTGAGGGGTCTATGGTCAAAATTTGGTCGAGGTCTAGGAAAGTTTTAACGTGTGGGAGGAGATTGATAGTGTGATGGCTGAGCATTGTAGGCTTGGTATACATGTGCGGGTTGGGTATATCTGGGTGAAGTAGGTTTATGTAGGAGGTGGGGGTGATTGGTAAGTAGGTGATGGAGCTTGGTAAGAGTGTGAGGGTGCTTGGTAATTCTAGGTAGGCTGATATGTGAGTGGAGGTATCAGATAGGCTTGGTATTTGATAGGAGATTTGGCTCTTTATGCAACCATTACGGCACCTATGTCCCTTTTCTTGGACGTACCACCAGACTATAAAGCCTTATTGGTAGCTTGCAAAGCTTCAAAGTTCGTAACCATACCACTTTTGATGCCTTCCTCGATCCTTTCCCCTAGCTTGATGATGTCGAAAAATTTCTAGCTTTCAATCAACATCAGCCTTTCATAATATTGAGGGTCTTGAGCCCGGACGAAAAAATTGTTCATTTGTTCTTCTTCTAAAGCAGGTCTGACCTTAGCAGCTTCTGATCTCCAGCGAGTGGCAGACTCGCGAAATGTTTCTGTGGGCTTCTTCTTTAAGTTCTGGATGTAGAACACATCTGGTGCATTTTCTGTGCTGAACCTGAACCTGTCCATAAAGTCGGACGCCATACTCACCCAGTTCGACCATTTCTTCGGGTCTTGGCTAATGTACCAAGACATAGCATCTCCCTTCAGACTCCTCATGAAAAGCTTCATGCGAATCCTTTCGTCTTTCCCTACTCCGACCAGCTTGTCGTAGTACGTTCTCAAGCGGACTCTCGGATCCCCTGTACTATCAAACATCTCGAAATTAGTAGGTTTTTACCCCTCGGGCAGTTCAACATCCAGTTGTATGCAAAGATCTTCATAGTCACCCCTTCAATCCCGTTACTTCCTTCGACACCCTGAATTCGACTAGTCAATCTCTTGAGTTCCGCAGTCAGGTTCCTGATGAGTGAGTCTTTATCATCAGACTCGGGTGTTCTTGAGATAGGTTGGGTGGAGTGCGGCATGGTTTCCACATAGATGGGGGTGTTATGATGGAAATGGTCATTTGTGGAATTCAGAGGTTCTGGGATGAGCAGTGGAGTATTGCTGGATGCGTGGCATGTATTGCAGTGGTGGTGAGGAGCGGGATGGTTTTGTGGTTTTGGGATGTTTGTGGAGGCATGGGGTTCTGAATGTTTGAAAAATTGATATCTGGAGTGGTGAGGGAAAATGACAAGTTTGCCAGATTCCGAACTTGATCAAGTTCCTCCTGAAATTTCACCAGTTTCTGCTCGAGTTGGGACACACTTTCTTTGGAGACCTGAGCACCATGAGTGACCACTACCCGTTCAGTTGAGTTTTCCTTTCTGGTGCTGTTCAAATCTTCCATATTTCCTTTGTTCCTGCTTCTGATAGGACTAGGAGGAGGAGTGGGTGAAGGGCCCTTTAATCTTGTGGAATATGATGACGATGCTAGAGTGCACAAACTAACATTTGGAGAGGGGAGTAAATAAAATAAAAGTAAAAACAAAAAGGTAACAAGTCAGTGGGGATTATAAGAAAGTGTGCGATATTTAAACACATAGTGCAGGAATGTAAATTGCGTCCTAATTTGGGAGCCTCGTTGTGCCCGAGGTAGGCCTAGCAAGAAATTAATTTGGAGAACTTAGAATGATAAATGCCTCATTTTATTGATAAAAAGTAGAAGAATCCCAAAACGACACTAAATAACAAGGAATAAAATGTCACTAGTGGCCATTGGCCTTATTACATTTCATAAAGCAAAAGAAAACTCCTATCTATTTGGTCCCAGAAGGACCTTCCCCAGACTCGGCATCTTTGGCTCCATCGAACAGCTTCACCAGCTCGCGAAGTCCCAGCAGTAGGTAGGCTCTGGCCAGGTGCCCACCCTTCCTTCAGCATTCTGGCAGTCCTCGATCCTCTTGAGAAACTTCCTTTCCAACTCCACTAAACCTCGTTCCAGGTATCCTAATCGCTTGTTGGCACTGACAGCCATATCTTTCCGCTCTTCAATCAATTTTTCGTGGGCTTCTTGAATCTCACGGTGCTCGCTTTCACATTCCCGAATCCTCTTGCGCAGTTGGTTGAATTTGATCTGTGCTTCAGCCCTTTCATCGATGATTCTGTGACCTCGAACAAACTCGGTTTGGCCCAGACCATTGTGATTATCCTCCAGCCAGCCTAAATAGTATGGGGTGCAACTAACATGGTATCTGTCTGGTTCGATAGTATCTCTTCCCATGATGATCTTGCAATGCCACATATGCTGAGCTTGGCACTTATAAGGACTGTTATCAGCTTGGAAGTCAGCCCGGAAGTGACTCATCTTGTTGACCCTTGGTATAACCTACTTCCTACCTGCCTGTCTCATAACTCGGAGAGGGACATAAGGATAGGTTCCTATCAAACCGATCAGTATCAGAAATGGTGCATCCCTATATCGGGCGATGAGCTCTTCAGTAGGGAACCACTCGAACATCCATTGTATTTGATCCTCAGTTAGATTTTCAAATAGCTCCACCCACCCCTTGGCATCTTCTGGCTGAGCAAACATGTTGGGCATGTAGTTCATTCGCCTTGGTTGATGGAAGGCTATATGATTGTCCCGGTCTCTACGCTAAATCTCTTATTGATATTCACCCCTTTGAAGATGCTCCATGAACCAGAGCTGGAGTAGCAAGTTGCAGCCCTCGAAGTGTGGGGCTCCTTGTTGACACTTTCCAAGGCTCGGTATATCTCTGCGATGATTATGGGAACTATGCTAAATGGTTGTCCACCAATTCCCTCCATCAAAGTTTTGGTGACCATGGCTAGCCTGGTGTGGATCCTTGCTTTCTTCATTGGAAACACTATTATCCCCAAGATGCAGAACATGAAGACAGACCCTTTAGTGAATATGCCCCAACGATGTAAGGGCGAACTCATCCGGATAAGTACGGTAGGATTTTCTATGACCGTACCTCTCGTACAAATAATCAAAGGGAATGTAGAACTCCTTCAAACATGTCAAGTGTGGATTCTTCTTTAGGCGTATCATTTTGAGAAAACCTATACCCTTGTGACTTTCTGGCATTAACAAACCCGGGGTCTCCCATGGTGTACCAGCCAATCCTCCTATTTCCTCTAGCAGGGGTGTCATCTCAATCTCTCCGAAGCAAAACATAGACCTATCACAATCCTAGAATAGAGTAGAAACTTCTATGATTTTGTTGTTGGGTTGGATCTCCAGGAGGGAAGGTAGATTTCCTAGGTATTTCCGAACAAGAGTCTGATCACTGGAATGAAGATCCTCCCACCAGCTTAGCAACCTTGGGTGGATGTTTGTGACCATCCTGAATCTGGGGACTTTGTACCTTATGCTTCTGCAAGACAAAAGGGTTAGGCCCTTACCCCCACCATACTCGACTATTAAATACCAATAATTGGCATAAAAGCATTTAGTTCTCCAAATAAATGTACAAAATGTGATAGTGTCCATTTGGGTTTTTGGGAAACCTAGTGGACTTTGGACAAGGCTATCTTAAAGAGTAATTATGCAGACAACATAACTGACTCGGCTAGGTTTGACCATGATGCATGCAGAGTTTAAACAAAGTAAGGTTTCTATGGGGTTTTAGACTGGTACCCTTGAGCGGACAACTATAGAGGGAAAGGCACGGAACCGTCGACTACACCGTTGATCGACTAGTTTTATCGCAAATATGCCTTTGCCATATTTAAAGGGTGATAATATCGGAAGAGCGCAACCACTCATTATAAGCGTTGCTATATTATTTGTTTGGCACGATTGGAATATGATGTTGGAAATATACATATGCAAGTTATATTGTCACGTATTTGCTATATTGTCACGTATTTGCACGTTCATAAAGTAATAAAGGAGTGCAGTAGAGGAAAACAGTGAAAGAAATAAGGGAAAGAAGCAATAGACAAGTTAGTTTTTTTTTAGTAGAAGAGGGAATTAAATGCTTAAATGTATTAAACAAATAAGGCACATAAGAAATGTAAAGTCACAGTAATAGCTTGAAATGGTATAAGCCTAAAAGATATCACCCAGCAGAGTCGCCACGCTGTCGCGCCCCTTTTTTTCTCACGAAAATCAGGTTTGTGACATTTGGGAGACAACTCGTTCCCTTTAGGAGAATTGGGTTTGAATTGAAGAGTCGCCACCTAATGATTTAAGTGCACTAGGACACTTTGGTTTGAACAACCAAAGATTGGGTAAGGGCTTGAAATTATATCAAGGGGAAGGTGTTAGGTACCCCTCAAGATCCACTAGTGTGGTTCCTGGCCAAGCTATTGTTGTGACTTAAGCGCAAATAACACATAGGTAAATAAAAACTTCAAATAAGAGGGGATTTTCACGTAATGGTTACAAATAAACAAAAGTAAGAAAAAGGAACTAAAAGTAGTTGATTTTCTTAAAAAATGGTTTAAAAAGAGATTTAAAAGAAACAAAAAAAAACAAAGGAAAGGGGGGTCCTAGGTTTATTAATAATATGGATCACCCCACACAACATCCGATAATCACTCCTCAGTGAGGGGCTACACGTGATGTTATTTCGTTGTCATCATAACCATATCTACCCTTTCCCACCCTGTTACGGTATTAAAGCACGGAATGGTCTCGTTTACTTATTGCATGCTATTACCCGCCTAATCCTTTCAGCCCCGGAGGCACTTAGGACTACTAATCCTAGAGGGAGGAGGTATTGGGCTTATTTGTGGTTTCAAAAGGTAAAATACTAAGGCGACAAACAAAACACATATAACAAGTTTGGGGAAGCATATAAATAAATAAAAGGTCTCAAACAGACCTTCTTTAAACCAAAGAAAACACATAATGTAGCATGACATGCATGTACTGTTTAGGGTCTGATTAAAACTTAAACGGTGGAGGCAGATTAATTTATTACATAGTTCAGATAAGAAGCCCGAATTAGGCCTGCCTGCTGGTTGTAGTTAATAAAATTTGATTCAGTTTATAAACTGTCTTATGGCTTCCCTGAGTGTTAGACGAAGACCCCTATAGGCATGATATCTATTGACTCCAGAAAAGGTAAAATATATTGATTTTAGAAAAGGTTGTCAGTTATTCAGGAAAGACAAGTTTTGACAAAAGATCATAAATTCTGCAGACGTTAGACAATGATTTTAGATTTGTAGGCGAGTGAGACGTTTCAGACTTGGTTATTAATTCCTATAGACATGCTTTCTAGGCGTTGTTGATTTTAAACACTTTTACAGACGTAGCAAGAGTGTAGAAATCCTATAGGCATGTCATCTAAATGTTGTACTTCATTTAAGCCTATGAACATGATATCTAAATGCAGTTAGTTATTTAAACCCTATTAACAGGTTTTCCTAGTGACAAATGCATATGCAGAATTCGGATTTCCAGTTAACTATGAGCATGGTATCTAAATGAGAGATGCATAAATTTAACTATAGGCAGGATATCCATATGAATGCAGAATTTTAGAAACCTATAGGCAGGATATCTATATGGGTGCAGAATTCCTTATAGGCATAGTATCTACATATGAAAGTGCAGAATTCCTATAGGCAGGATATCTATATGATATGCAGAGATCTGAAATTCCCTATG
The DNA here is from genome assembly GCF_000393655.2 of Nicotiana sylvestris. NCBI lineage: Eukaryota > Viridiplantae > Streptophyta > Magnoliopsida > Solanales > Solanaceae > Nicotiana > Nicotiana sylvestris. The sequence goes on from NC_091064.1 coordinate 64,441,811, forward strand.
ACCAGGATATCTATGTGATATGCAGAGATAAGAAATTCCCTATGAGCAGGATATCTACCTCTTTTACATACATGGTTACCCTTCCCTTTTCACTAACCATCCCTAAAGGTTATTACAAGTTATTACAGTCCAAATAAAATAAAGAAAGATACATCAGAAATTTAAAATTACAACCAAGGAGAGCCTAATTCAGGCTTCCTGTCTGAAGTATGAAGTAAACCAACTCCAAAGATCATGTTTCAAAGCCTTTCTCCCACTTGGGTGTGTCAGAGTTCCCTAAGAGTTTCAGAAGAAATTCGGGCAGTGCTTACACCCAAATGTATCACTATATTAAGCCAAAGTGCAGTGTGGAAAGGCCAGCCCTCAGGTGTCCAAGTTCAGTGGGACCTCAAGGTCCCAAGGCAAGGCTCACAAGAGGGGGGGCAGAACTTAGGAACTAAGAGAGAGTGCAAGTGCAGAATTCTGAAAGGGAGAAGGGAACGGGAAATAACATACATAGGGATATAGGGAATGGGGAGTTGCAAGAGATAAAAAGCAGGCTAGTGGGCATAACCCAACAATGGGAGATGTTGGCACACCTATAAGCCTACTGGAACACATTGTTTAGAGGTTAGGATCCCCTAAGAGATCAAGTTCAATCCATAGATAATAACTTATGTATTGCCATGTTTTAAACTGTAACTCAAAGCACATAAAGGGAAATAGGGAATAGGGATTCATAGCAGAAACAAGAAAAAGGGAATCAACATGCTAGTTTAAGTATTTAACTTTGCAGAAGTAGTAAAGTAGACATAAATGCAGAAAGCTATAAGTAAACACATTGTGGGGATGCTGAAATTTGAAATTAGGACATACCAGTTTCAAAGAAACAAGAGAAAAATGCAGTTGTCTGGTAAAAACCTCAGTGTAGACAAGAAGAGAGAGTTCTGTTATGTGAGAGTGAGAATTCAGAAGAGATTCTGATATTGTGAAGTCTTTAGTGTGTTTTTGTGAAAAGGGCCATGCCCTTTATAGTGTAGAAAGCAGGCAGAAATAAGGTAAGAAAATGGTTTGAAATCTAATTGTCAATCAATTACACAAGGCTTCCCTTAATTAAGGGATTCAGAGTAAAGACGAGTAAAACCATTTAAGGAAATAAATTGAATAAACACTTGTAAAGCATGCAATTGAGGGCAAATACATAAAGGTTATTGAAGGACATGGTTTTTGTCAGTACACGGTTTGTGCAAATAAGGTAAGAGAGTCAATTAATGGCCAGTAAATCACAAGGTCTGAGATTTGGTATGAATGAACCAAGTCAGAAAAGATGAAGAAGGGTTTTACTTAAGTCGAGTAACAGAGAAAATCAGTAAAAGCTGGAAAGAAATCAATCAAGCTATATTCAAAAAGAAGTTTTAACTAATTGCAAATTTGAAAACCATGTATAGGAAATTCATCATATATAAGGTGCATATGAGCATGAAAGAAAACTGTCGTGTAAATCAGCAGAAAAAATCCAGTATAGAAGAGTTTAGCAAAATGTTCAGCATTGTATGAAAACAAAGATGTCCAAACTCAGTTCAAAGACTCAAAGTCAGTCTGGAAGAGTTAAAGGTTCTAAAATAAAACCCTAGTTCAATCAAACACTTAAGCATTTAAGAAAACCCTAGATCGGAAACAAAGCGGTTTTGAAAGTAATTTTTGGAAGAAAAGTTAGGGAAATCGTTTGAAAATTCAAGGAGAGCACAGATACACAACAGATCTAAGGAAATCGGAGAAAACCTCGAAGGTTTATGGTTTCAAAAGAACCCTAGAAGTGAGATAGGCTTTGAAAGGTCACCGATCTGAGTCGGAGAGGTCAGAATCAGGCTCAAACCACCATGGTATGCCGGAGTAAAGCCGGAGATGGCCGTGGAATCTTGAATCGACAGAGGTTTGGGTGCAAACCTTCGAGGTCAGGCCTTGAATCTTCAGAGATCAGGCACGTGGGAGCAAGAGAAGGTGAGTATAAGACTCATATAGCCTGAGAAGCCATGGATTCCGGTGGGTTTCAAGGTGGAGGTGGTGGTAAGAGGCGGTTAAGGTTTGGGAATGTTCGAGAGAGTTTGAGAGAGTTTGAGAGTTCAGAGGCGGCTGGTTAGGTGAACTGATTTAGGGTTAAGGGGTGTTGGTAGATTAAAAAAGGAAAGGAAGGTTTGTGGCTGTTGATCAAAATGATCAACGGCCTGGATCAAAAGGGGAGCCGGGCGGGTTGAATTATACGGGTCAAGGGTCGAGTAATTTAGAAATAGGGACGGGTAATTTGAAATTGCAATTGGGTTCAATTAGGGGGTTGATTTGGGCTACAATTGAAATGAAATATGGCTAGTATTTAAATAGCCACTTTTCCCTTATTTATTTTATAAAAAATAGTAAAATAATTTCTAAAAATTAATTAAAGGTTCTAAAATGATTAATAATACGTAATTATCAAATTAAAAAATACTGGAGTCAATTTTATAATTTTGAAAACAATTAAATCTTAAAATAGGCTAAAATTACAATTGTATGCAATTTAACTTTAAAAATACTAAAACAATTTATAAAAATATGAAAAATTATTCCAGCTATATTTTAATATACATATGAGAATCCAATAAGTGAATCACCCAAAATGATAATTTTGGAGATAATTATTGGGTTTTTGTTGATAAAATAGGGCAATAAATAGATTTAAAAATCTATAAAAATTAAGAGAAAAATAGTAAAACCTTGGGACATACTTATATATGTATATACCTGCTATTATAAAAGTATTTTGCATATGAAAAATATATAGGAAAAAATTGGGTATCAACAACCCCAACATGAAGAATTCAGCCTCGCAGTAAGGTCATTATAATACTTGAGATATATTCAAATAGGAGTTTGGGTGGTTAAATGTACAGTATGTGTGTTACGGAAATAAAAGATAGTTCAACTGGGAAGACAGTCAAAACTTCAGTTCAGAAGCAACCGTACGAGCAGATGAGTGTGGAGGTAAGTAACTACAGATAATTACAAGTGAGCACGAACATCAAAAATTCCATCGGGTATACGATGTAATAAGCTCGCAGATTTACAAGAGTCAGAGGTTTCTTCCTAAGTACTATAATGAAAGACTAGTTGAGGAAATAAGGAAGAAGGCTTCAAATTAATCACAACGACCTAAAGAGGAAATGGTCGTGTAACAACAGTCTCACAACAACACTGTAAGCACTCCAAAGGAAAGTGGAACTACTATGGCTAATGAACGGGAAGTAAAATTAAAAGTAATATTCAAGATCATATGAGTTCTATTGAATTCAAATATGCGTGGACACCAAGATAAGCTATGTATGCATGCACGAAGGGGTAGAAAGACCAAGAAAAGTAATTGCTTACGTTTGAAGAAGGCTGAGATGGAACAAAAAGAATTATTCGATTCATGATCCAAAGTTAGTTACGTTATAATTGCACTTAAGAGTTTGGAGTTTTATACATGCAGCATATACAGCCGTAGAAAAATTCTAGTATAAGTTAAAAGAAAGAATTGTGCCCAGGTCATAGACAAAGGACTGTATCATGGATATTCTTCAGCACCTATGAAAGGCTAAACGTAATAACTAATACCATGAACCACATATCGGTAGGTAGATTAATCCTACATAAAGGCTGATAAGAAGAAGGAGGAAACTAAAGAGATACATTAACGAAATAAATCAGGAATCTGATTATTGGACCCTGAAAATTATAGAAATCGTGATTGATAACATTGCAGAATCACTCTTACTATTAAAGATACAAGAAGTTAATATGAAGCTCTCACGAGATTGTGTAAAGAGCTGCATGTATTATAATAGATGTTCAAGACGTGGATGTGAATTATACCTGTGTGGAGGGAGGGTCATTAAAGAAATAGAAGATGTGATGTGAGGCTTTAAGGAAAGTAAGGTAAAGGTGAACAATGTACGAGATACTCAAAAGCAGAAGGTTGAGAATATTCCATACTTGGGATAGAAGTCTAGAAGCGCAGGGATTCAATATCCAGGAATTATAGCAGCATCATCAGTGGCATATCTTCTAGTCAATGATTTATAGGTATCGAGAGGTCTAGTTAAGAAAGTAAAGGAGAGTTAGAGACGATGTGATGTCTCGCTTGATGTTCTAAAATAACACAAGGAAATTCAAGAAAGTTGGAGGAAGATTACGAGTAGCATAAATAGATATGTATAGGTCGCAAGCTAAAGTTTGTTAAAGCAACAAGGTTTTAGGAAGACAAGAATACGGATAAGAAAGAGCTGTGAGAAGGTGACGAAAATGGATTAGTCCTCAGGATTAGGCCCATGAAAACAAGGGAGCTAATGGATTCTCTATGTTATAGTAAGCTCAGTATTGCCTGAATGGACTCAAAGGAGTTACTTTTCATAAGTAGAATTTAGAAGAGATGGAATGCTGCCTTAATAGTAGAATAATGGTGTAATTGTGATAGATAAAGGATGACATTTGGGCCATCGATTGAGTAATGAATTGAAAAAAGAAAAAGAAAAAAAGGGATTCATGAATTGTACTGGATTAAAACACCTCACCTTGGGATGTTATAGGATACGGTTATTGCAGTACAATATCAACGCTAAGTGGATCAGGAAAATTACTTCGAATATTCCTTGATGTAACGTAAGCCCTAGTGGCAAAGTATTACATAAGAAGTTTCAGGTTATCAGTGGTATATTGTAGATCAATATTGAGGTGAATCCACAATGGATGGACAAAAGTCACAAAGTATGAGATGAGATTAGGTCGTCATTCTAAAGTTGAGCAGTAACGAGGATGCATTAAAGGACATAAATTTATACATATGGAATAAGCAACGATAGTAAGCTAGGATTTGGTAGCAGACCTCAACAACGATAAATTAAAGTAAGAGTTATGGTAGTAAATTCATACGGATGGCTAAACTGACCTATGCTATAAGATATGGCAATATTCATGATTTCAACAAAGTACCGAGCGAAGAAATTCAGTATACTCATAGATGCACAAAGGGAAATCTTATCAAGCTCTACATATGAAGCCTAGAGATTGGACACACTTACAAGGTCAAAATCGTACAGGCTGCATGATGAAAGGTAGCAGCAGTTACGAGATTGGAAGGATTCCGACTACAAGTTGTGGTGTGAGAAGGACGCCTAAAGGGGGAATGCCCTGGACTTTGGACTTATTCACAAAATAGTCACCTAGATGGCAAGGGAAGTTCTAAAGTATTCAGAAGATATAAGTTATGAAAATGATAAGTGCATCAGTAAACATTCGCGGATGAATGTTCCAAAGGGGGGAATAATGTTACGCCCGCAATATTACGTCAATGTTATGCTCTACAGTAATATATTACGATGATGTTACCCTTTGCAATAATATATTACGATGATGTTACGCCTTGCAGTATTACATTACGATGATGTTACGCTTCACAGTATTAAGTTACGATAGTGTTGCACCCAGCAGTATTACATTACGATGATGTTACGCTTTGCAGTATTAAGTTACGACAGTGTTAAACCCAACAATATTACATTACAGTGATATTACGCTTCGCAGTATTAAGTTACGACGATGTTGCACCCTGAACTATTGTATGTTGAATTGGTCGTAAGGTAATTGACATCAGTCCAAGTAAAAGATTATTTGGAGATTATAAGGATTATGCTATTTCACAAGTGATGAGTAAATTCGTAAAGGTGACAGGGGAAGCAAGTCAAAGAAAATAAATTTTTGTCAAAGTTGGGCATTTTTGGGGTAAAATACGGCCCGAGCTAAAATACCCGGTATTTATGGACTAGTGCCATACAAGGTACTATATGACCATAAGGTGTACAAGGTATGTTAAAAGAGAGTAGTATTTTAAGTGAGTGGAGATAATTCTTAATTATACGGGTAATTGGTTAATTATTGGGTAACGGAATATTACCTAGTTAATTATTAAAAAAATGAGATAAAGACTAAATCTTCCCCCCAAAAAATGTGGCAAAAAGCCACAAAACTAAGAAATGACTCATCGGTTTTCTTGAATAGGTGACTATCTAAGATGTGTTTGAAATTAAAGTAAAGACTTAGGCTCATTTTTCATTTGGACAAAAGAAATACTTCCTACTAAGTCTTGATTCCATTTTCATTTTGGACAAAGTTTAGAATGTTTGTCTTCATTTCAATATCATTCTTCATAGATTCAAAATACTTCAAGAACAGTAGCTAAATTCAATCCAGGCTCCAACGGAAATTCTTGCATCAAAACAATTCCAACGAGAATTGTTAGAATCGTAGCAACGTAAAATTTTGCGGTTCTAAAGGAGTATGGTGAAATCTTCTCCAAAAATATTATATGGAGTTTCCCTATTCCAGGTATGTTAAGACTATCCCTTCTTTCTTTTGGCATGATCTATATGACACAAACGAAACGTGCAAATGCACAAATTTCATAAATTACTCTATTCATAGAAGTATTGGAGATATCTATATTCTTGAATTTCCATGTGTCATAATATTTTATCATCTGTTCACGGGTCATAAAAAAATAAGAAAGTTGAAAAGAGTTTACTTTATGATATTACTCAAAGGCAAAATGGTCTTATGACATCCCGAAAGATTTTGTTAACGTACTTTTCATGCATTGCCTTCATGTACATTGATCCGTGACCAGATGGCATTATATATGCGTATATATGTATGTATATATATATGTATATGGGATATGGGAAATATTATGGCGTTATATATGCACCACCACCTGATCAGCTGGTATACATTGATGATTTTTCCCACAGTGGCCGAGATAATATGATGGGATGCCCTTAGAGGCTGATAATGTTATGAAACATGTACCTATAAACGACATGATATTCATACGCATATGCATGATACTATAATTATTTCATGATTTACAAAGTTATTTAGACTTACAGGTGGAGTCATTTACTCTATATTTCCTCTAGGTCTTTTATGTACCTATATGCCTTACATACTGAGTACATTATTCGTACTGACATCCCTTTTTGTCTGGGGACGCTGAGTTTCATGCCCGCGGGTCCTAATAGACAGGTCGAGAGCCCTACAAGTATGCTATCAGCTCAGTGGAAGATGTTGGTGCGCTCTATTCGCTTCAGAGTTGCTTGTTTGGTTGGTATGAGTTAGATATGTATTGTTTAGTATGGCGGGACTCTGTCCCGACCTTTATGAAAATTATGTATTCTTAGAGGCTTGTAGACAGATGTCATGTACGCAAAAGATTATATGGCCTTGTCGGCCTATGTTCAGTGTTGAAGTGGTTATTTTGGTCTTAGAGGCCCATATGGCTTAGGTATAAGTTGGCATTACTTGTTGTATTCTACCTATTTCACAAGTTTTGCAATTTATGATCGTATGACATGAAAAGATATGTTATGTTGATACTCAGTTGAGTAAGGTACCAGATGCCCGTCACGGCCCCTCGGCTTGGGTTGTGATATGGAAGAAATAACATGGGAGGCCGAGGAAGACATGAAGTCTAGATATCCCTACTTATTTCCTTCTCTAGAGAAGGATCCGGCTGAGACGTCATAACCATAAGGTACCTGTATAAATTCTTATGTTGGTTATTATCGTTGTTCGTGTGAGGCCATTATCGTTATTGATCATTGCGGTCCTGTGTGGCATTGGATTATTAAGCTTCTATAGGGAGAGTTGGTAGTAGTGTTGTTACAAGGGAGATCCTGCCAAAAGTTATATAGATCCCGGGGAGTTGAACATTCGAGGATGAATGTTTCTAAGGGGAGAAGGATGTTACATCTCGCGTTTTCGTACGTTAAAAGTTTCATCTTCAGTTAATTGACGTAGTCTCGGGGATGATATTATCTTGAGGTTAATGTATTTACGCTATTTATAACAAGCGATAAATAAGTGTCATGAAGGATAAAGGGTACACGAATGGCGTGCTCCACTTGATCCGCAGCTTCTTTTGATTTTGGTACGATATGTTTGTATATATATATGGGTATGACATGGCCTAGTACTGTCTTTGCATAGTTATGTTTATATTAGAGGTCTGTAGATAGCATGTCTAGTTGGATAGCCTGTGGCCTTGCCGGCTTCCAGTTTTGAGATACATAGTTGTCTATAGCAGCCTTGTTGGCTCGCCTTATGTATGTTGCACATATATGTACATATGCCTTTTAGGCAGGCTTCCTTCATGTATATTATTCTCGTAATTCAGCAGATGTTATTCAGGTTCATATCTTAGACGCATGCTTAGGGGTGGTTGACAGGTAGGACTCAGGCACCCGTCGCGGCCCATCGGTTTGGGTCATGACAAGCTGCCTGACGATCGCAACCCTACTTTTCTCCATCTTTATGTTCCCTTAGTTGTATTCAGTTATTTCTAGACTATGTTGGTCTTGATATTGTCAGATAATTGTAGTGTATGCTCATGACTAGTGACACCCTGATGTCGGACTTTCTTTTGCGCACTTTATTTTGATTTGAACTCCTTATGAAGGTTTTATATTAAATAGCTTTGGAATTATCTTTGAAATGAAATTCTCATTTAGTGTTGGTAATGTATTGGCTTGTCTAGTACCATGATAGGCGCTACCATGGTAGGGTTAGTTTTGGGTCGTTACAAATTGGTATCTGAGCCTAGGTTACATAGGTCTCACGAGTCATGAGCGGGTTTAGTAGATTTTTGCGGATCTGTATGGAGACGTCTGTAATTATCTTCGAGAGGCTGCAGAACCTTTAGGAAACTTCACATTTTGAATCCTTATCATACAAATCTGTTGATATTGGTAACTAAACTTCTATTATTCTATTCTCTCACAGACGGTGACGAGATGTGCTATAGGCCAGGACGGACATCCACTAGTACCACCAGTTGGGGCCGCAAGGAGCCGAGGTCGTGGTTGGGGCCGTGGTAAGGCAGAGGTATAGCCCACACAATAGCTAGGACAACACCTGCAAATCCACCAGTTGCCCCAGTACATGATCAGGTCCTAGTTGTGGATGCACCAGTGGGATAAGCTCAGACGTCAACTGTGCCTATTGTTATTCCAGGTCTTCAGGAGGCCCTGGATCAGATTTTATCAGTATGTACTAGCCTTGCTCAGGCAGTCTTTGTTTCTACGACCGCAACTATTTCTCAGGCTGGGAGAGTCACTTAGACTCCCGTCGCCCGCACACCAAAACAGGTTGTTCTGGGACTTTAGATACCAGGGGCACCACAACCCAGCCGGTTGCAGCTTCTTAGGACTATATGGTTCCTGCTATGCCTGAGGATGAGCAATGTAGATTGTAGAGGTTTTGGAGACTCCAGCCTCCATCCTTCAGTGGTGCAGATGGTGAGGATGCTCAAGGGTTCTTGGGTAAGTGTTAGAGGATACTCCATACAGCAGGCATTCGGGAGACCAGTGGGGTCTCATTCACTACCTTCCAGTTCTCTAGGGTTGCATTCAGTTGGTGGGAGGCTTACGAGAGGCGTAGGTCGATCGGTGCATCACCCCTTACTTGGCTGCAGTTCTCTGTCATCTTTCTGGAGAAGTTCACACCTTAGTCCCGTAGAGAGGAGTTGCGCAAACAGTTTGAGAAACTTCATTAGGGTGTTATGGTTGTGATGCAGTATGAGATGCGATTGTTGGAGTTGACCCATCATGCTATCTAGTTGGTTCCCACAGACAAGGAGAGGATCAGGAGGTTTATAGATAGCCTCACTTTTCAGCTATGACTACTTATGACCAGAGAGAGAGTGTCTGGTGCTACTTTTGATGAGGTCGTCAATATTGCTCGACTTATTGACAAGATTCGTGGTTAGGAGATGGTTAAGAGGGAGGCCAAGAGGCCTCGTGGTCAGGGTGGATTCAGTGGTGCTCCTCATGGGGGTTAGTTCCAGCACGACAGAGGTCGTCCATTCAGGTATGCTCTGTCAACTCGCCTGGTCCAATGTGGTGCATCATCGGGCCATGGTTCTCACAGTTCTCATCAGGGCCACTCATCATTTAGTGCCCTCACAGTTCGTACCGTGCTCTATCAGTTCAGGGCTCCTCTATGCCAATTCTTCTACCAGTTATCCCGGTGCTAGGGGTTCCCTTTAGTCCTCGTCACCAGCACTAGGGGTTGTTTTGAGTGTGGGGAGATTGGGCATATGTGGAGACAGTGTCCTTATCGTCATGGAGGTCCACCTCAGTAGAGGAGTCAGCCATCAACTTTAGCACCAATTACTTCACCACCTTCCCAGTCAGCTAGGGGTGGAGGTCAGTCAGCTAAGGGTCGCCCTAGAGGGGGAGGTCGATCAGGTGGTGGTCAGGTCCGTTACTACGCACTCCCAGACAGAGATGATGCTATTGCTTTAGATGTCGTGATTACAGGTATTGTTTTAGTTTGTCACAAAGAAGCCTCCATGTTATTTGACCCTGGTTCCACGTATTCATATGTTTCCTCATATTTTGCTCATTTTCTGGATATGCCCCGTGAGTCTTTAGTTTCATCTATTCATGTATCTAATATTGTGGGTGATACTATTGTTGTGGACCCCTTATCGGTCATGTGTGGTGACTATTGGAGGTTTGGAGACCCAAGTGGACCTTTTATTGCTCAGTATGGTCGACTTTGATGTGATATTAGGTATGGACTGGTTGTCTCCTTGCCATGCTATTCTAGATTGTCACGCTAAGACTATGACGTTGGCGATGCCAGGTTTGCCTAGGGTTGAGTGGAGCAGTTCTGTAGATTATGTACCTAGTAGGGTGATTTCATACTTGAAGGCTCAGCGTATGGTTGAGAAGGGTTGTTTATCCTATTTGTCTTTTGTGAGGGATGTTAGTATAGAGACTCCTCAAATTGATTCTATTCCGGTAGTACGTGAATTTTCAGATGTGTTTCCCGCAAACCTTCCGGGCATGCTGCCGGATAGGGATATTGACTTTGGTATTGATTTGGTGTCGGGCACTGAGCCCATTTATATTCAACCGTATCGTATGACACCAATGGAGTTGAAGGAATTGAAGGAGCAGTGGTGACCGACTCTATTTGTATAGAAGGATGATTGTTCCATGAGGATGTGTATTGATTATAGGCAATTGAACAAGGTCACAGTCAAGAACAAGTATCCTTTGCCTCATATTAATGATCTATTTGACCAGCTTCAGGGAGCGAGGGCGTTGATACCCAATTTTTCCCTATAATATTTTAAAATGCATATATACCTTAAAAATTATGCATTAGCATCAATGTATATTTTCCATAATTTTTATATTTTTAAATTAATTTATTCTAGCATTTTATTTATATAAATGATTATAAAATTGCATCACAAATGCCTCTATAACATTTCATTGATTTAATTTTGCTATTTATTGCCATATTAAGTTCCAATTTTTTCACAAATGGCCAAATTTACAACTTTTGGTTACAATTGCACTAATGTTGCAATTATAGCCCACGTACACATCACTGCATGATCTTACCAGAAATTAGTCCATTATATTTTTAAAATATTGAATAATTATTTTGAAGCACTTCTATGCATGAATATTATTTTTTCTCATTGTTAATTATTTTATAAAATAATTTTTATTCAATTACTTGGGTATTTAACAAATAGTCTTTTAATTTCCCTAACTTTCGGACCTAAATACCAGCCCAGGTCCCTAACACAATTCACCCCAGGCCCAAATTAAATTAAACCCGACTTAGGCCCTCCTAATCCTGGCCGTTGATCTCATCAACGACACGTATTTGTTCTTACCATAATTAACCTAACGACCCCATCTCTAACCTAATTCATTTCCCACCATACTCTGCTGCCCTTTGTTCCCTTCTCTCTCAAACGCACTCTATCTGAACCCTAATCCCCAGGCCCCATCACCAGCTTAGCCCTCCGATCTATAATGTTTATTTGTCGTCTCAGGTATATGCTAGCCTCCTACTTACTGTGGTTCATCAGTTTCCTAGATCCTTGAGAAGATCTCAAGGGACCTAGGTGGTCTGGTTTGCACCTTTGATTTCTTTGCCTGTTTCAGGCTGTTTGCTCGACATGAGTAAGAAACCATTCTTATTTTTCTATGAATCCATGGTTTTTTAGGCCTATGTTCTCGTCCTATTTATTATCTCCGATCTTCTCAGGTCTGTAGAGATCCGAGATGAATCGAGCAACTCTTACATGTTTTTCTTGAAAATTTTCTGATTTTGACTGATTTTCCAGCTTTTCCCTAAACTAGGGTTCATTATAAGTCATTTTCTCAAAGTCTTTCTGATTTTTAAATGTTTAATCGATTGTCCTTTATTGTTCTTGACTGATTTATGCAAAAGATGCTTAAACCCTAGTCGATTTATGTGAAACTCTGATTTTTCTATTTATTTGCTTCAATTCTGAGTTTTTCAATGTTATCAGTTGTATTGATTCACTCTGTATCTTTGACCTACATGATTTTCCTTTGTCAAATGCATTGCTCTGTGATTTTCGCCCTTACTAATCTCTATTAGGGTTTCTGAATAAATTTTCCGTCTAACTTTTTGTGTTTATAAAATTTTACTTAGTCTATTCCATTTATGGGAATCGATATATTCTTTCCAGCATTGTTGTTAATCTGGTTGATTGATTTTCTGTTATGAACTTGTACGCATGAGTCTTGCCTTTTTCTATGATTACGACCTTAATTAGTTGTTCTTGCCTTATTTAATTGTTGTATATCTACTGATCCCTTTACATGATTCTTCCTTTAATTAAACCCCTGATTGTTTTATTCTGAAGTTCTTTATTTGGTTTGATAATAACTCCTTTCCTTAATTAGACCTCTGATTCTTTATGATTTATTTAGTCAGATTTGAACCTCTTGCCTTAATTAGTTCCTGTCATTACCGTTGGCTAATTGCCCTTAATTAAGGGGAAGACTGTGCTGGATCTTTTTATGTGATTGATTCTGTGATCCCTTAATTGCTGACTATTGATTCCTTTACCTTATTGGCTCTACCCTTGAACTAATAAACTCCCCTATTTCACTTCTTAACACACGAACATCAGTTCAGAATACATACACATACATTTAAAACTCTCTCTTATTTCTTTGCTACTTGTGCTACTGTGGGTGTAGCCAGTTGAAAGCCAAGGCTAGATAGTGAAATTGCACCTGTTTCTTTCATATTCTGCATTTTTCTTCCTTTGCTGGTATGTCTTAGTGAAATTTTGAAACCTAAACTCTATGTGCTTCATTACAGTACTAGCTCATTAGTTATGAATTCAATTCATGTTCTTGTTTACTGCCTTACTTAACATATCTAATCATGCTTTGTTCAATATAATTAGCATGTGAAAACTATAGTTGTCCATTTGATGTTTGTCCAGCATGTCTATTCACCCTTGTCTATTCTCCTTCACTGAGGAAATCGTGTTAGTTAACTAATCTTTTAGGCATTCGACTGACTCTAATTGTGTGCTTGATTCTGTCCAGTGTTTATTGCTTTCAACATGGCTCTATTATCTACCATCATGACTAACCTATTAATTCTATAAGCTCCTAAGTGCTCTATGCATTTTGTTGTCTATATGCCTCCCTGAGCCCTGTCATGTGTTCTCTTAATATGAATTCTATGTGTCCCTAATCCATTTATCCCTGCATGAGATCTGTTTGCTGTGTGTTTCTGAATCTGGGTGCTTTATGACCAATTGATTGTTTGTTGTTTTCAAAAGTGTTTGGGTTCTCTTCTCAAACTGTTTTTCACTACCAAACTAGTTCCTATTTCAAAAAACCTTTTCACTCCTAGAGTCGTCTCTATACTATTTTTCACTGAATATTTCAAACTATGTCAAGCACTCTCACTTCTACTCTTAGACCATTAAGTTCTGCCCCTCTGGTATGTGTACTGCTTAGGGATCCTTGATATCTCTCCGAACTCTGGCTTACCAGGGCTGGCCTTTCCACACTACACATAATCAATCCCCATTTGAGAAATGGTCTTGGTGTGAGCATTGCTCGTGATCCTTGAGGTCCTTAGGGAACTCTGACACACCAAGACACACATTATTGGCTATGAGTTGTCTTCCGAGATTCTGTTGAAGGCCTGGCACTCCTATGTTTACTGTGGGCCTGATTTAGGCTCCCTATAGTATAGTTTCATTTATTTATGTAATTGATTTGATCATGGTCTGTAATAATATTATTTGTAAACAGATATTAGGGTAATTAGTAAAAAAGGGTGGGGTTCATAAATGATTCTATGGGGGTAAACTGGGTAGAAATCATGTTTTAGGTTTTACATTATGTTGAGTTGCTGTAGAAATCATGTTCTAGGTTTGTGTGATGCATCCGATATCATGCTTATTCGCATTAAACCATGCTAAATTTGTACATTAGATACCCTGTCTCATAACAATCATGTTTACTTCGTCTGCATATTACATGTTATAGTTCATCATTTCCCTTCTGATTATGCATAAAGTCGCAATCACTTAGAAATCCTGCTACTAAGTTAATAATATTGTTTAGTAAAATGACCATCTCTATGTTCATTAGAAATCCTGCCTCAGAACGCTATTTGCACCTGCTTTAAATCATGTCTATATCACATAAATGAAAAACTGTCTATAAAAGGGTTTAAAATAGTCGAACACATAGATATCATGTCCTACTGTCAACATGCCTAAAATCAGTCTTTGTCACATAGATCAACATGCCTATAGGATTAAGTCACTTCAAGCTGTTTGATTAATTCCCATATTATGACTGCATATAGACACACGCCTAGGCAAGCCTTAGGCCGTTAAATAACTATAAAGTCAGGTTCTGTTTATGTGTGAAATTATCTAGGCTTAACAGGCTATAAAACAGTAGGCGAGCTGGTTAGGATTCTTCCACTTCCCCTTAAAACAAATGGTGCGTATTTTGTATATGTAATGTTCATCTAGACATCATGTTCCTAGGATTTCTGAATTCCTTTAAAATTAGTTGTTTGAGATGTGCTATGTATCTGTTTATGTGTGGAGGCAAACATAATCCCTTAATTGCTTCCCTATGTGACAGTACTATGTGTTCTTTTTTGTCGCTTAGATTTTATCTTTTAAATATGTTAGGTGTGTCTAGAACTGCCTAAGTATAGATGTCCTAAATACCTCTAGGACCACGAGGATGGGACAGGTAAAGCATGCCTAGAGTTTGTTAATTAAACTCGTTTATATAACCACTAAGGGTGGGGGATGGGAGGGGGGGTCATGGGTAGTAAATGGATATGATGACTTGTGCGCTAATGTCACGTGTAGCCCCTCTAGTTGAGGAGGATTACCAGGCATTGTATAGATTGATCCTATAGGCTAATCAACTTAGGACTTCCCTTTCCCCAAATCACATATATGTACTCAGACCTCCTAAACTTCCTTGATTTATGTATGCTTGGACTATTCAAACCTCCTTAATTTATGCTTATCTTTCTTGATTGTATATGTGTTTAGACTGTGTAAACTACCTTTATTTGCAAATATGTGCTGAGATCGCTTACTTGTTAAATGACTAATTTGCATAGTTTAAGTTCGGCTGGGACCCACCATTGTGGACCGCGAGGGTTGCCTAACATTCCCCTCAAGGTTATTTCGAGCCCTTACCCTAATCTCTAGTAATGCAAACTAGTTAATTGAGTTAATTGCTTTTGGCGCCCTAACGCACCTTAATCCATTGTGTGGCAGCTCTTCAAATACCCAATTCCTAAAAGGAAACGAGTTGTTACCCCATGAATGTCGAAACCCGGACTTCGCGAAGGAAAAAGGGGGCCTGACATCATGGAGACTCTGCTGGGGATATTTTAGGCTCTTACCATAACGAACTTATTTTTGTGTAATAGTCTTAAGCATGATTTATCCCGTGCACCCTCCCCCCTTTATTTGGATTTAACTGCTTATTTATGATTTCCTTTATTTCTTGAAACTAACTTATCTCTTTGTTTTCTTTTTCCGTAACTGTCTTTCAATTATTTAAATACTGCATTTATCATTTTTTTAATGTGCAAATACTTGACAACATGCTATTTATTTTGGCATAAATAATGCTCAACATCATATTCCACTCGTGCGTAATCAATCCTATAGCAACGCTTGATGAGTGTTTGCGCTCTTCCTGTATATCACCCGTTTAAATTTGGAAAGGTGTATTTGAGGTAAAGATAGTCAATCAGCGGTGTGTTCAACGGTTCCGTGCCTTTCCCCCTCAAGTTGTCCGCTTGAGGGTCTCAGTCTAGACCTCTATAGAAACCTTATTATGATTAGTTGTGAAAGCATCATGGTCAAACCTAGCCGAGTTAATATGTTGTCCGCATAATAACTCTTTAAGACAAGCCTAGTCCAAAATTCCATTGGGTTTTCCATAATCCCAATGGATGGGACCACAATTGTGTGCATTAATTTTGGAGAAATAAGTGCCAATATGCTAATCATTGTTGTATAAATAGATGAACCTGGAGGGGGAAAGGGCCTAGCTATCTTTTGTTTTGCAGAAAACGAGGCACGAAGTCCCCATATTCGGTATGGTCAGTAGCATACCTCCACTTTTGCTAGATTGGTGGAGGGATCTTCCCTCAAGTGACCAAATTAATGTGAAAAGAGTCTTAGGGAATTTGCCTTCACTATTGGATCTTCAACCAGACAAGATGTTGATCGAGGCTGCCACTCTATTTTGGGATAAGGAAAGGGTTGTGTCCGCTTTGGGGATATAGAAATGACTGCCCTCCTAGAAGAAATAGGAGGATTTGCTGGGTTGCCTTGGGATAGCCCTGGTCTATTAGCACTTAAAATCGCACCGCTAAAGGGTTCCTTAAGATGACGGGGCTGAAGAAAAATGATGATTTAGAGTGCCTGAAGAATTCCTATGTACATTTTTATTTCCTCTATAAAAGATACGGTCACAGTAGCT
The DNA here is from genome assembly GCF_000393655.2 of Nicotiana sylvestris. Classification (NCBI taxonomy): domain Eukaryota; kingdom Viridiplantae; phylum Streptophyta; class Magnoliopsida; order Solanales; family Solanaceae; genus Nicotiana; species Nicotiana sylvestris. The sequence continues at coordinate 64,458,700 of NC_091064.1, forward strand.
CTTACCATATTTTTGATGATGAATTCTCAATCACCTCCTTGGGCTGGGTTCATCGTAGGGTCTTTGTGTTCATTGTGTGCTTCTTAGGCATGCTGGTGTTCCCAATCTAAGGGGATATAATACATACTAGGCTAGCCATGATGGCCAAAAATCTGATGGACGGGATCGAGGGGCAGACATATACTATTTTCCCTATGATCATTGCAGATATGTACCAGACCTTGGAACGCTATCAGAAGGGGTCCAGATTCTTTGAGGGTTGCAATTTGCTGCTACAAGTTTGGTTGTTAGAACACCTCCAAAGGGGTCAATACCGCCAAGAGTTTTCACGAAGACCGTGGAATGACCACATAGCCTTCCATCACCCTAAGAGAATGACTTACATTCCGGACATGTTTGCTCAACCTAAGGATGCTATAGGGTGGTGCAGTTCTTCAACAAGTTGAGTGAGGACCAGGTTCAGTGGATGTTCGAGTGGTTCACTGATAATGGTTCCAACCTCAACAGTGACCTGATGAAAGCCTTTTGTGAAACCTTCAAGATAAAACACAAGATTTCTACAGCCTATAGACCTTAGATGAAAAGATCCGTAGAAGCCGCCAATAAGAATATCAAGAAGATATTGAGGAAAATGATAGAGAAGCATAAACAGTGGCACAAGAAGTTATCATTTTCTTTATTTGGGTACCGCACCACAGTCCACACATAACCTGGGGCAACGCCTTATATACTGGTTTATGGTACAGAGGTAGTCATTCCCGCCGAGGTGGAAATTCCTTCCTTAAGGATCATATAAGAAGCAGAGCTCGACGACGCAGAATGGGTGAAAAGTCGTTACGAGCAACTAGCTCTTATAGACAGAAAGAGAATGAATGCAGTTTGCCATGGTCAGCTTTATCAGAACAGAATGTCCAGAGCCGTCAACAAAAAAGTCAAGATGAGATAATTCACACCGGGGCAGCTGGTGTTAAAGAAAATTTTATCCGCATCAAGATGAAGCCAGAGGGAATTCGTAAATGGTTCACCGGGTTCTGACAAGAGGAGCCCTCATACTTGCAGAAATGGACGGAGAAGTTTGGCCAAAGACGATCAATTCAGATGCAGTCAAGCGATACTATGTCTCAGCTTTATGCTTTCTTTTATGAAGTAGTTTGAACTACGCCTGACTTGATTCCCATTTAATAGGGGATACGTAGGCATCTCTATGGGTTCGGTCACAAGTAAATAAAATTTTAATTTATCCCCCCCCCCTCCGCTACAATTGGAAACTGGGGTAGAATTTTGAGGAGGACCCTCAAAATTCTGAAGTAATTTTAGCCAGTCACCGCAAGCAGCTATCAGAAACAACAGCCCAGTAAAGTGGGGAAGAATTTTGAGGACCCTCAAAATTCCGGAGCAAGAAAGTTGCAATGTCTTGAACCACATCGCAGTCGTCGGTTCATCTAAAGAAAACTATTCTCGATTATGTATTTATGTTATATTTTTACCAAATCATGCATGTCTGTTACCAAAATTTCTTTGTTTAGCAACGCTACCCCAATGATACGCACAGTATCACCGAAACAGAGCCGAGCAGGTCAAGCAAAGTCAGCGGGGATACGAACTAACCTTTCCCCTTTACAAAACTCACGATTTTTCTTTGGATGCAGGCACCTGAGTTGGAAAATCATCGAATATACTATACACTCATACTGATCAAGAATACAACTCTCAGAACCGTCACCTATTCACAGTTGCTATACGCACACTATATCCCCAGCAACCACAATATCGAAATCAAATATCAGCTAAGAAAACTCTATTGCCACCTGCCTTTATTTCTTGTATTAGGCTACCATTCTGCCTTCCGAGGTTAAGCTCTACCTCCATCCGCATTTTGCATTACATAAGGCTACCATTCTGCCTTCCGAGACTAAGCACTGTCTCCATCCGCATTCTCTGTATTGCATAAGGCTACCATTCTGCCTTCCGAGGTTAAGCTCTACCTCCACCCGCATTTCCTGCATTGCATAAGGCTACCATTCTGCCTTTCGAAGGTAAAGCTCTACCTCCATCTACATTTCCTTCTTTGCACAAGGCTACCATTCTGCCTTCCGAGACTAAGCTCTATCTCCATCTGCATTCTCTGATTTGCATAAGGCTACCATTTTGCCTTTCGACACTAAGCTCTGTCTCCATCTGCATTCTCTGCATTGCATAAGGCTACCATCCTGCCTTCCGAGACTAAGCTCTGTCTCCATCTGCATTCCCTACAATGCATATGGCTACCATTCTGAATTCCGAGACTAAGCTCTGTCTCCACCTGCATGGCTGAAATATCGCCACTTTATTTACATTCTGCATGGCCGAAAGATCGCCACTTCATTTACATCTTGCATCAGCTGAAAGATCGCCACTTTATCTATATCTTGAATGGCTGAAATATTGGCACTTCACCTACATCTTGCATCGGCTGAAATATTTCCACTTCAGTTACATCTTGCATGGCTGAAAGATCGCCACTTTATTTACATCTTCCATCGGCTAAAAGATCGCCAGTTCATTTACATCTTGCATCGACTGAAAGATCGTCACTTCAGTTACATCTTGCATCGGCTGAAAGATCGCCACTACATCTACGTCTTGCATGGCTGAAATATCGCCACTTCTTTACATCTTGCATCAGCTGAAAGATCCTCACTGCATCTACATCTTGCATGGCTGAAATATCGCCACTTCATTTTACATCTTGCATCGGCTAAAAGATCGCCACTTCAGTTGCATCTTGCATGGCTGAAATATCGCCACTTTATTTACATCCTGCATCCGCTAAAAGATTGCCACTTCATCAATGTCTTGCATCAACTGAAAGATCAACACTTCATTTACATCTTGCATCGGCTGAAATATCTCCACTTCATCTACATCTTGCATGGCTGAAATATCGCCACTTCATTTACATTTTGCATCGGCTGAAAGATCGCCACTTCATTTACATCTTGCATCGGCTGAAAGATCGCCACTTCATCTACATCTTGCAACAGCTGAAAGATCGGCATTTCATTTACATCTTGCATCGGCTGAAAGATCACCACTTTAGTTACATCTTGCATGGATGAAATATCGCCAATTTTTTTATATCTTGCATCGGGTGAAAGATCTCCACTTCATCTACGTCTTGCATCGGCTGAAAGATCGCCACTTCATTTACATATTACATCGGCTGAAAGATCCTCACTTCATCTACATCTTGCATGGCTGAAATATCGCCACTTCATTTACATCTTGCATCGGCTGAAAGATCGCCACATCAGTTACATCTTGCATGGCTGAAATATCACCACTTTATTTACATCCTGCATCGGCTGAAAGATCGCCACTTCATCTATGTCTTGCATCGACTGAAAGATCGCCACTTCATTTATATCTTGCATCGGCTGAAAGATTGCCACTTTATCTACATCTTGCATGGCTGAAATATCTCCACTTCATTTACATCTTGCATTGGCTAAAAGATCGCCACTTTATTTACATCTTGCATTGGCTGAAAGATCGCCACTTCATCTACATCTTGCATGGCTAAAATATTGCCACTTCATTTACATCTTGCATCGGCTGAAAGATTGCCACTTCAGTTACATCTTGCATGGCTGAAATATCGCCACTCTATTTACATATTGCATCAGCTGAAAGATCGACACTTCATCTACGTCTTACATCAGCTGAAAGATCAGCACTTCATTTACATCTTGCATCGGCTGAAAGATTGCCACTTCATCTACATCTTGCATGGCTAAAATATCACCACATCATTTACATCTTGAATCGGCTGAAAGATCGCCACTTCATTTACATCTTGCATCGACTGAAAGATCGTAACTTCATCTATATCTTGCAACGGCTAAAAGATTACCACTTCATTTACATCTTGCATCGGCTGAAAGATCACCACTTCAGTTACATCTTAAATGGATGAAATATTGCCACTTTATTCATATCTTGCATCGTTTGAAAGATCGCCACTTCATTTACATCTTGTATCGGCTGAAAGATCCTCACTTCATCTACATCTTGCATGGCTGAAATATCGCTACTTCATTTATATATTGCATCGGCTGAAAGATCGCCGTATCAGTTACATCTTGCATGGCTGAAATATTTCCACTTTCTTTACATCCTGCATCAGCTGAAAGATCGCCACTTCATCTACGTCTTGCATCGGCTGAAAGATCGCCACTTCAATTACAACTTGCATCGGCTGAAAGATTTCCACTTCATCTACATCTTGCATGCCTGAAATATCACCACTTCATTTACATCTTGCATCGGCTGAAAGATCGCCACTTAATTTACATATTGCATCAGCTGAAAGATCGCCACTTCATCTACATCTTGCATGGCTAAAATATCGCCACTTCATTTACATCTTGCATCGGCTGAAAGAGCGCCACTTCAGTAACATCTTGCATGGCTGAAATATCGCCACTTTATTTACATCTTACATCGGCTGAAAGATCGCCACTTCATCTACATCTTGTATTGGCTAAAAGATCGCCACTTCATTTACATCTTGAATCAGCTGAAAGATCCTCACTTCATCTACATCTTGCATGGCTGAAATATCGCCACTTCATTTACATCTTGCATCAGCTAAAAGATCGCCACTTCATCTACATCTTGCATGGCTAAAATATCGCCACTTCATTTACATCTTGCATCGGCTGAAAGAGCGCCACTTCAGTAACATCTTGCATGGCTGAAATATCGCCACTTTATTTACATCTTACATCGGCTGAAAGATCGCCACTTCATCTACATCTTGTATTGGCTGAAAGATCGCCACTTCATTTACATGTTGAATCAGCTGAAAGATCCTCACTTCATCTACATCTTGCATGGCTGAAATATCGCCACTTCATTTACATCTTGCATCGGCTGAAAGATCGCCACTTTAATTACATATTTCATGGCTGAAATATCTCCACTTTATTTACATTCTTCATCGGCTGAAAGATCGCCACTTCATTTACGTCTTGCATTGGCTGAAAGACTCTACTTCATTTACATCTTGCATTGGCTGAAAGATCGCCACTTCATCTACATCTTGCATGACTGAAATATCACCACTTCATTTACATCTTGCATCAGCTGAAAGATCGCCACTTCATTTACATCTTGCATCAGCTGAAAGATTACCACTTCATCTATATCTTGCATGGCTAAAATATCTCCACTTCATTTACATCTTGTATCGGCTGAAAGATCGCCACTTTAGTTACATCTTGCATGGCTGAAATATCGCCACTTTATTTACATATTGCATTGGCTGAAAGATCGCCACTTCATTTATGTATTGCATCGGCTGAAAGATCACCACTTCATTTACATCTTGCATCGGCTGAAAGGCCGCCACCTTCTGCATCTCATGGGCTGAAAGATCGCCAATCTATCCAAAGGCTTCATTGTTCGGAAGCACCATTTTCATAGCCCGAGAACGCCATGGCATGGCCTGAGGACCCCTTTTATCTTTTGCATATCATTATTCAAAGGCGTCATAGTCGGAGGCATCATTCTCATAGCTCGAGAGCATCATTTCATGGCCTGCGAATCCCTTATCATATGCTTCATGGCCCAGGACGTCATGGTCTGAGGACATCATCGTAACCGTCCAAAGACAACATTCACGGTCCGATGGAAAGTTGCATCACGTTTAAATTTCCGCACAATATACACTTGTACTTCTTATTTGTAGGTAAATCGGCGAGCAACGAACATCTCAACAGGAGCAATCTTGCTCCAGTTCCCGCAGCCCTATTAGACTTTAACCATCCATCCCAACCCAAATATCGCGTCCGTCTTGAAAAATCTCCATCGGTATATTATGCCGACGGATCCTGAACTACATATGGCTTGATTCCTGTAAGACCAGGGACATGTAGGCAGCTCAGGAACTAGACCACGTTCAACCTCTTCAAACCATTTCTTTCGGCCAAAATCGGCCATCATATCTTTACCCGACAACTCTTTCATCCTTTCCGGGTAAAGAAGAACAACTGTTAATACCAAATTTTTTTCTGTATATTTTTATATGTAAAATACATTCAAAATAGCATATGTATGCATATATAAGTATTTACAATATTTTTATTATTTTTCCTTAATTTTAAAGGCTTTTAAAATCAATTTTATTGCCTTATTTTATCAAGAAAAATCAAATAAGTGTCCAAAATTATCATTTTTGGTGATTCACTTGTTGAATTCTCATATTTATGCTAAACTACAGCTTAGATAATTTTTGCATATTTTTACAAATTTATTTAGTATTTTTTAAAGCTCAACTGCATGTAATTGCAATATTAGCCTCATTTATGATTTGATTGCATTTTTATTTATAAAAATTAAGTCCCACATTTTTAATTGATAACTATATGTTATAAATTATTTTAGTACTTTTAATTTATTTCCAGAATTTAATTTGCTATTTTTTTATAAAATAAATGGGAAAATGGCTATTTAAAATCTAGCTAGATTTTATTTCAATTGTAGCCCAAACTCTACCCCAATTAAACCCAATTGAACCCCAGCCCAATTCCTAAAATTACTCGACCCACAGCATGTTTGAATGACCTGCTAGGTCCCCCTTTTAATCTAGGCCGTTGATCGAAATGATCGACGTCCACATTTCAACCTTACCTTCTTTAATTCACCAACACCCCAACCCTAATCATTTCCACCTACCAGCTGCCTCTGAACCCTCTACTCTCTCAAACACTCTCGAACCTTCTCAAACCCTAGCCGCCTCATACTATCTTGGCCCTGAAAGCCACTGGAATCTATGGATTCCAAGGCTATGAGAGTCCTAGACCGGCCTCCTATGACTCCCGCGTGCCTGATTTCTGAAGATTCAAGGCCTGACCTTGAAAGATTGTACCCAGACCTCTGTCGATTTGAGGTTCCACGGCCTTATTCCGGCGTACCATGGTTGTTCGAGCCTGATTTTGACCTCTCCGACATAGATCGATGACCATTCAAAGCCTTTCTCACTACTGGAGTTCCTCTTAAACCCTAACCCTTCGATGTTTTCTCCGATTCTTTTAGATCTGCTGTGTATTTATGCTTTCCCTAAGTTTCAAACGATTTCTCTAGCTTTTCTTTCAAAATTAATTTGGGAACCATTTCTTTTCCGATCTAGGGTTTTCTGGAAAAATGTTTAAGTGTTTCTCTGACTTTTTTTCTTTTTTCTTTTGTGTGCATCTGCCTCTACTATGTTCTTATATTTTTTCTTCTACCACGTTCTTGTATGCTTCTTCTACTATGTTTCTATATCCTGTTCTTGTATGCTTCTTCTACTGTATTTTCTATATCCTATTCTTGTATGCATCTTCTACTGTGTTTTCCTATACTATGTTCTTGTATGCTTTTCTGCTGTGTTCTGGTACTTTCTTCAACCATGTTCTGATATGTTTCTCCTACTATATTTCTCTACTGTGTTTTAAGTGTTTTACTATTTTCCTTCTACTATGTTCTGTTTAAGTTTCTTCTAAAAACTTCTAAGCATGTTTATGCTACTAATCTTATCAGTCTTTTCCATTACGTTTCGTGTTAGCTTCTTCTAATCTATTTTCTTTAAATTCATCCGCTATGCTCTGCATGTTACTTTTCTATCATGTTTCTCACGAGTTTCAGTTGATGAGAGGAACATGGTAGTTGTTTCAGTTCTTTCTGAGACCTCTGAACTTATTTTGAATCTCTGAAATGAGTTTCAAAACATTTGTTCTTCATATGATTCCAGCTCTTGCTAAACTCTTCTGCACTGGATCTTCTACTGATTTTACAATGACACCACAGTCTGTTTCATGCTTAACATGCTCGTATGCTCCTTATATATGATGAGTTTCCCTCTAAAATGGTTTTCAAATTTGCAATTAGTTCAAACTTCCTTCTGAATATTGCTTGATTGATTTCTTTCCATTGTTTACTGATTTTGTCTGTGACTCGGCCTAAGTTAAAACCCTTCTTCATCTTTTCTATCTCGGTTCATTCATGCAAAATCTCAGACCCTTTTGATTTACTGCTTGTTAATTGATTTGTTTACCTTATTTGCACAAACCGGATATTTCAAAACATTGTCCTTAAATAACCTTTTTAAGTACTTGCCCCTAATTGCATGCTTTGCACAAAGTGTTTATTCAATTCTTTCCTTAAATGGTTTTTACCCGTTTTGAATTTGAATCCCTTAATTAAAGGGAGTCTTGTGTAATTAATTAACAATCAGTTCCTCAACTATTTTCTTACCTTATTTCTGCCTGATTTTACACTATAAAAGGCACGACGCTCTTCAAAAACAATAAGACACGTTCACAATCCATCTGAACTCTTACTTACACATAATAGTATTCTCTCTTCTTGTCTGCACTGTGGCATTTACAAGACTACTGCATTTTCTCTATTTGTTTCTTTGAAACTGGTATGTCCTAATTTAAGCTTCAGCATCATCACAATGTGTTTATTTACAGCTTTTATATCCATGTCTACTTTACTGTTTGTGCTATGAATCCTTGCTCCCTATCCCCATTACTCATATGTGTTTGAGAGTTGCGACTTAAGGCATGGATATGTGAGTTGTTGCCCAAGAATTAAGTTTGAACCAATGGGGTCTTAGCCTCTAAGCAAACACGATGGAGGGTGTGCCAGCATCTCCCATTGCTGGGTGTGCCTACCAGCCTGCTTTTCTTTTGCTCTTACAAATTCCCCCATTCCCCTACACCCTTATGTGTACTGATGTTAAGTTATTCCCCTTTCCCTTTCCCCTTTCAGATTGCTACTTTTGCACTTGCACTCCCTCTTAGTTCCTAAGTTCTGCCCCCTCTTGTGAGCCTTACCTTGGTACCTTGAGTTCCCTCTGAACTTGGACACCTGAGGGCTGGCCCTTCTACACTGCACTATGGCTTAATCTGGTGATACATTTGGGTGTAAGCACTGCCCGGAGAAAGGCTTTGAAATAAGATCTCTTGGAGTTAGTTTACTTCATACTTCAGACAGGAAGTCTGAATCAGTCTCTCCTTGGTTGTACTTTTTCTGATTGTATTTTTTTCTTTACTTTACTCTTTTGGGCTGTAATAACTTTGTAATAAGACTCTCGGGGATGCCTAGTGAAAAGGGAGGGGTAACTATGTATGCAAAAAGGGGTAGATAACCTGCCTATAGGAATTTATGAATTCTTGCATTCTCATATAAATACCATGTCTATAGGAATCTTGATTTCTCATTTAAATACCATGTCTCTAAGAATTTCTGCATTCTCATGTATAGATACCATGTCTATAGGAATCTTACATTCCCATATAGATACCATGCCTATATGTTATTTCTGAATTTCTACATATCATATAGATATCCTGCCTATAGGAATTTTTGAATTTTCTGCGTATCATATAGATATCCTGCCTATAGGTTCTTTTTTAATCTTGCATATGCATTCCTTATTAGGCAAACATGTTTATAGGTCTTAGATAATCAACCGCAATTAGATATCATGTTCATAGGCTTTAAACAAAATTCAGCATCTAGATGTCATGCCTATAGGATTTCTGCATTTTTTACTATGTTTATAAAAGTGTCCAAAATAGACAACACATTGAAAGCATGCCTATATGAGCTTTAATCGAATCTGAACCTTTTCACTTGCTTATAAGTCTAAAACCAGTAACAGTGACGCATGCTCTTTTGCTAAAACTCGCCTTTCTTTAATAACAAACGATTTTTTCTTAAATCAGTATGTATTAATGTTTACTTTATTGTTTCTGGAATCAGTAGATATCATGCCTATAGGGTCTTCGTCTAACACTTAGGCAAGCCATAGGGTGAAAGTTTATAAACTGAATCAGATTTTATATGCTACAACTTGCAGGCAAACCTGATTCGGTCTTCTTATCTGAACTATGTAATAAATCAGTCTTCCTCAACCTTTTAAGTTGTAATCAGACCCTAAACAGTACATGCAAGTCATGCTACATTATGTGTTTTATTTGGTTTAAAGGAGGTCTGTTTGTGCCCTTTTATTTGTTTATATGCTTCCCCAAACTTGCTATATGTGTTTTGTTTGTCGCCTTAGTATTTTACCTTTTGAAACCATAAATAAGCCCAATACCTCCTCCCTTTAGGATTAGTAGTCCCAACTGCCTCTAGGGCTGATAGGATTGGGGTAGGTAATAGCATGCAATAGTAAACGAGACCATTCCGTGCTTTAATACCATAAAAGGGTGGGAAAGGGCAGATATGGATATGATGACCACGCGATAACATCACGTGTAGCCCCTCAATGAGGTGTGATTATCGGATGTTGTGTGGGGTGATCCATATTATTAATAAACCTAGGACCCCCTTTCCTTTGTTTTCTTTGTTTCTTTTAAACCTTTTTAAACCATTTCTTTTAAGAAAATCAACTCTTTTTAGTTCCTTTTTCTTACTTTTGTTTATTTGTAACCATTACGTGAAAATCCCCTCTTATTTGAAGCCTTTATTTGCCTATGTGTTATTTCCATTTAAGTCACAACAATAGTTTGGCCGGGAACCACACTAGTGGATCCTAAGGGGTGCCTAACACCTTCCCCTTGGGATAATTTCAAGCCCTTACCCAATCTCTGGTTGCTCAAAACAAACCCCTCCTACTGTCCTAATGCACTCTAATCACTAGGTGGTGACTCTTCAATTCAAAACTCAATTCCCTAAAGGGAATGAGTTGTCTCCCAAATGTCAAAAACCCGATTTCGCGAGAAAAAAGGGGGTGTGACAGCTAAGCCCTGCCTTCATATCTGCATAAGGCTAAGCTTTGTCTTCCATTTGCATGGGACTAAGCCTTGTCCTGCATGAGACTAAGCTCAGTCTTCATTTTGCATGAGGCTAAGCCTTGCCCCTATATCTGCGTAAGGATAAGCTCTGCCTTCCATTTGCATGGGACTAAGCCCTGTCCCGCATCTTGCATGAGGTTACGTTCAACCTCCACATCTGCATAAGGCTTAGCCCTGCCTCCACATCTTGCATAAGGCTAAGCTCTACCTTCATCTTGCATGGGATTAAGCCTTGTCCCGCATCTTGCATCAGGCTAAGCCCTGCCTCCACATCTGCATAAGGCTAATCTCAGCCTTCACTTGCATGGGACTAAGACCTATCGCACATCTTGCATGGGACTAAGCCATGTCCCGCATCCTGTATGAGGCTAGGCTCTTCCCCCAATTTACATTCTTTCGCAGAGATTAAGCGTTGTCTTCCTAGTACTACCTATTCGCTTTTCTTTTGGGCTAAGCTCTGCCCTCCATTTCACAAGACTAAGCCTTGTCTTGTTAACATTATATTGTTGCATCTCATCTGCTGTAATATCTCCAGCCTATCCAAAGGCGCCATAGTCTAAATGCATCATCCTCATAGCCGGAAGACACCATGTCATGGCCTGAAGATCTCTCAAATTTGCATATCATTATTCAAAGGTTTATTGTTTTGAGGCACCATCTTCATTGCCCAAGAATATCATTTCATGGCCTGCGAATCCCTCACCAAACAATTTATGGCCCAGGACGTCATCCTTAACCGTCTGAAGACAACTTTCATGGTCCGAAGGGAATCTGCATCATGTTTAAATTTCTGCACAAATACATGTTCGTAACATCTCTTTATCTACAGGTGACCAGTAAGAAACCGCTATCCCAGCAGGAGCAACCTCGCTCCAGTTCCTTCAACTATCTCAAACTTAATCGTTCACCATAACCACTCTTTCACCCATCCCGAAATCTCGTGTCCGTTCTTGTAATGAGTTCATCAGTATATTTCGCCGATGGATCTAGAACTACACACGGCCTGATTCCTATAAAACCAGGGATATGTAGGTAGCTCAAAGACCAGAGTCTGGCCTCTATCTTTCAAAACATCTCATTCGGTCAAAATTGGCCATCATTTCTTTACCCTAAAACTCTTTCATCCTTTCCGGGTAAAGAGGGGCAGCTGTTGATACCCAATTTTTTCCTATAATATTTTAAAGTGCATATATACCTTCAAAATTATGTATTAGCATCAATGGATATTTTTCATAATTTCTATATTTTTAAATTAATTTATTCTAGTATTTTATTTATATAAATAATTATAAAATTACATCACAAATGGCTCTATAACATTTCATTGATTTAATTATTCTATTTATAGCCATATTAAGTTCCAATTATTTCACAAATGGCCAGATTTACACCTTTTGGTTACAATTGCACTAATTTTGCAATTATAGCCCACTTACACATCAGTGCATGCTCTTACCAGAAATTGGTCCATTGTATTTTTAAAATATTGAATAATTATTTTTTGAAGCACTTCTATGCATGAAAATTATTTTTTCTCATTGTTAATTACTTTATAAAATAATTTTTATTCAATTACTTGTGTATTTAACAAATAGCCTTTTAATTTCCTTAATTTTCGGACATAAATACCAAACCAGGTCCCTAACCCAATTCACCCCAAGCCCAAATTAAATTAAACTCGACCCAGGCCCTCCTAATCCTGGTCGTTGATCTCTCAAACGCTCTCTATCTGAACCCTAATCCTCAGGCGCTGTCACCGACTTAGGCCTCCGATCTATGATATTTCTTTTTTGTCTCAGGCCTATGCTGGCCTCCTATTTGCTGTGGTTCATCAGTTTCCTAGATCCTTGAGAAGATCTTAAGGAACCTAGGCGGTCTGGTTTGCACCTTTGATTTCTTTGCTTGTTTTAGGCCGTTTGCTCGACCATGAGTAAGAAACCTTTCTTATTCTCATCCTATTTATTATCTCCGATCTTCTCAGGCCTGTATAGACCCGAGATGAATCGAGCAACTCTTACATGTTTTTTCTTGAAAATTTTATGATTTCGACTGATTTTCCAATGTTTCCCTAAACTAGGGTTCATTATAAGTCATTTTCTCAAGGTCTTTTTGATTTTTAAATATTTAATCGATTGTCCTTTAGTGTTCTTGATTGATTTATGCAAAAGTTTCTTCAACCCTAGTCGATATATGCGAAACTCTGAGTTTTCTGATTTTTTGCTTCGATTCTGAGTTTTGCAATGTTATCAGTTGTATTGATTCACTCTATATCTTTGACCTACACGATTTTCCTTTGTCAAATGCATTGCTCTATGATTTGTGCCCTAACTAATCTCTATTAGGGTTTCTGAATCAATTTTCCATCTAACTTTTCGTGTTTATAATTTTTTACTTAGTCTATTCCATTTATGGGAATCGATATATTCTTTCCAACATTGTTGTTTATCTTGTTGATTGATTTGCTGTTAAGACTTTGTATGCATGAGTCCTGTCTGTTTCTATGATTATGACCCTAATTAGTTGTTCTTGCCTTATTTGATTGATGTATATCTACTGATCCCTTTAAAAGATTCTTCCTTTAAATAAACCCCTGATTGTTTTATTCTGAATTTCTCTATTTGAGTTTGATTTGAACTCCTTTCTTAATTAGACCTCTGATTCTTTACTCCTTTATTTAGTCTGATTTGAACATATTGCCTTAATTAGTTCCCGTCATTACCGTTTTCTAATTGCCTTTAATTAAGGGGAAGACTGTGCTGGACCTTTTTGTGTGACGGTATCTGTGATCCCTTAATTGCTGACTATTGATTCCTTTACCTTATTGGCCCTACTCTTTAACTACAATATAAACTCCCATATTTCACTTATTAACACACGAACATCAATTCAGAATACACACACATACATTCAAAACTCTCTCTTCTTTCATTTCTACTTGGCTACTGTGGGTCTAGCCTACTGAAAGCCAATGCTAGATAGTGGAATTGCACCTGTTTCTATCATATTATGCATTTTTCTTCCTTGGCTGGTATGTCTCAGTTAAATTTTGAAACCTAAACTCTATGTGCTTCATTACAGTACTAGCTCATTATTTATGAATTCAATTTCTGTTCCTGTTTATTTCCTTGCTTATCATGTATAATCCTGCTTTATTCAATATGTAATTAGCATGTGCAAACTCTAGTTGTCCATTTGATGTTTGTCCATCATGTCTATTCACCCTTGTCTATTCTCTTTCACTGAGGAAATCATGTTAGTTACCTAATCTTTAAGGCATTCGACTGACTCTAGTTGTGTGCTTGATTCTGACCAGTGCTTCTTGCTTTCAACATGACTCTATTACCTACCATCATGACTAATCTATTAATTCTATAAGCTCCTAAGTGTTCTATGCATTTGGTTGTCTATATGCCTACCTAAGCCCTATCATGTGTTCTCTTAATGTGAATTCTATGTGTCCCCAATCCCTTTATCCCTACTTGAGATCTATTTGCTGAGTGTTTCTGAATCTGGGTGTTTTATGACCAATTGATTGTTTGCTATTTTCAAAAGTGTTTGGGTACTCTTCTCAAACTGTTTTTCACCACCAAACTAGTTTCTATTTCAGAAAACCTTTTCACTCCTAGAGTCGTCTCTATACTGTTTTTCACTGAATCTTTCACACTATGTCAAGCACTCTCACTTCTACTCTTAGACCATTAAGTTCTGCCCCTCTAGTATATGTACTGCTTAGAGATCTTTGAGATCTCTCCAAACTCTAGCATACCAGGGCTGGCCTTTCCACACTGCACATAATCAATCCCCATTTGAGAAATGATCTTGGTGTGAGCACTGCCTGGGATCCTTGAGGTCCTTTGGAAACTCTGACACATTGAAAAACACATTATCGGCTATGAGTTGGATTCTGAGATTTTGTTGAAGGCCTGACACTCCCAGGTTTACTTTGGGCCTGATTTAGGCTCCCTATAGTGTAGTTTCACTTATTTATGTAATTCATCTGATCCTGGTCTATAATAATATTATTTGTAAACAGATATTAAGGCAATTAATAAAAAATGGTGGGGTTCATATATGATTCTGTGGGGTAAACTGGGTAGAAATCATGTTGTAGGTTTTACATTATGTTGAGTTGCTATAGAAATCATGTTCTAGGTTTGTGTGATGCATCAGATATCATGCGTTAGGATTGCTATGCTTATTCGCATTAAAGCATGCTAAATTTGTACATTAGATACCCTGTCTTAGGGAAATCATGTTTACTGCTTCTGTGTATTACATGTTATAGTTCATCACTTCACTTCTGATTTTGTATAAAGTCACTATCACTTAGAAATCCTACTACTAAGTTAATAATACTGCTTAATAAAACGACCATCTCTATGTGCATTAGAAATCCTGCCTCAGGACGCTGTTTGCATCTGCTTTAAATCATGTATATATCGCCTAAATGAACAACTATCTACAAAAGGATTTAAAACAGTCCCAACACATAGATATCACGTCCTGCTGTCAACATGCCTAAAATCAGTCTTTGTCACTTAGATCAGCATGCCTATGTGATTAATTCACTTCAACCTATTTGATTTATTCCCAGGTTATGACTGCATATAGACACACGCCTAGGCAAGCTTTAGGCCGTTAAATGACTGTGAAGTCAGGTTCTGTTTAAGTGTGAAATTATCCAGGCTTAACAGGCTATAAAACCAGTATGAGAGCTAGTTAGGATTTTGCCACTTCCCCTTAAAACAAATGGTGCGCATTCTGTATCTGTAATGTTCATCTAGACATCATATTCCTAGGCTTTCTGAATTCCTTTAAAATTAGTTGTTTGAGACGTGTTATGTATCTGTTTATGTGTGGGGGCAAACATGAGCCCTTAATTGCTTCCCTATGTGACAGTCCTATGTGTTCTTTATTGTCACTTAGATTTTATCTTTTAAATACTTTAGGAGTGTCTAGAACTGCCTAAGTATAGAGTTCCAAAATGCCTCCAGGACCACGAGGAAGGGATGGGTAAAGCACGCCTAGAGTTTGTTAATTAAACTCGTTTATATAACCACTAATGGGGGGGGGGGGTTAATGGGTAGTAAAAGGATATGATAACTTGTGCGCTAATGTCACGTGTAGCCCCTCTAGTTGAGGAGGATTACCGAGCATTGTATAGATTGATCTTATAGGCTAATCAACTTAGGACTTCCATTTACCCAAATCACATATGTGTACTCAGACCTCCTAAACTTCCTTGATTTATGAATGCTTGGACTATTCAAACCTCCTTAATTTACGCTTATCTTTATTGATTGTATATGTGTTTAGACTATGTAAACTACCTTTATTTGCAAATATGTGTTGAGACCACTTACTTGTTAAATGACTAATTTGCATAGTTTAAGTTCGGTCAGGACCCACCGTTGTGGACCGCGAGGGGTACCTAACACCTTCTCTTCAAGGTTATTTCGAGCCTTTAACTTAATCTCTGGTAATGCAAACTTGTTAATTGAGTTAATTTCTCTTGGTGCCCTAACGCACCTTAATCCGTCAGGTGGCGACTTTTCAAATACCTAATTCCCAGAAGGAAACGAGTTGTTTTCCCATGAATTTCAAAACTCGGACTCCGCGAAGGAAAAAGGGGGCGCGACAAAGGGTATTCTCCAAGATCGATCTGCGGTCTGCCTTTCATCAAATGAAGATTAGGGACTCAGACATTCCTAAGACAGCTTTCAGGACCCGTTATGGCCATTATGAGTTCCTCATAATGTCTTTTAGGCTGACTAATGCCCCAATAGTGTTCATGCATTTGATGAATAGCGTGTTCCGGCCTTATCTCGACTTGTTCGTTATTGTATTCATTGATGATATCCTAGTGTACTCTCAT
Organism: Nicotiana sylvestris; assembly: GCF_000393655.2. Lineage (NCBI taxonomy): Eukaryota > Viridiplantae > Streptophyta > Magnoliopsida > Solanales > Solanaceae > Nicotiana > Nicotiana sylvestris. The sequence continues at coordinate 64,475,404 of NC_091064.1, forward strand.
AGACAGGAGGAGCATGCCGAGCATTTGGGAGTTATATTGCAGCTGCTGAGGGAGGAGAAGCTTATGGTAAATTCTCCAATGTGAGTTTTGGCTCAGTTCAGTGGCATTTTTGGGGCACGTGGTGTCCAGTGAGGGTATTCAAGTTGATCCGAAGAATATAGAGGCAGTTCAAAGTTGGCCCAGACCATCCTTAGCTACGGAGATTAGGAACATTCTTAGTTTGGCGGGTTATTACCATCACTTTGTGGAGGTATTTTCATCTATTGTATCGCCTCTGATCAAATTGACCCAAAAGGGTGCTCCATTCAGGTGGTAGGACGAGTGTAAGGAGAGCTTTCAGAAGATCAAGACTGCCTTGACCATAGCTCCAGTGTTAGTTCTGCCATTAGCTTAGGTTCTTACACATCATATTGTGATGCTTCTTGGGTCGGAATTGGGTGTGTTTTGATGCAGGAGGGTCGGGTGATTGCTTATGCTTCTCGTTAGTTGAAGTCCCATGAGAAGAATTATCCTGCTCATGATTTGGAGTTAGCTGCCATTGTTCATGCGTTGAAGATTTGGAGGCACTATCTCTATGGTATGTCTTGTGAGGTGTTTACTGATCATCGCAACCTCCAACACTTTTTCAAGCAAAAGGATCTCAATTTGAGGCAGCACAGATGGTTGGAGCTGCTAAAGGACTATGATATTACCATCTTGTACCATCTGGGAAAGGTCAATGTGGTGGCCGATGCCTTGAGTAGAAAGACTGTGAGTATGGGTAGTCTTGCATTCCTTCCTTTTGGGGAGAGACCTCTTGCAGTTGATATTCAGGCCTTGGACAATCGGTTCATGATATTGAATATTTCGGAGCCCAGTCGGGTCCTAGCTTGTGTGGTTTCTCGGTCTTCCCTATTTTATCTCATTAGAGAGCTCTAGTTTGATGATCCTTATTTTTTAGTCCTCAAGGACAGAGTTCAGCATGGTGATTCCAAAGATGTGACCATTGGTGATCATGGGTTATTGAGGATGCAGGGCTGGTTATGTGTGCTGAATGTGTATGGGCTACGAGAATGGATTCTTGAGGAAGCCCATAGCTCGCAGTATTCTATCCATCCGGGTGCCGCGAAGATGTATCATGATTTGAGACACCACTATCGGTGGAGGATAATGAAGAAAGATATAGTTGGGTTTGTAGCTAGGTGTCTCAAGTATTAGTAGGTGAAATATGAGCATCAGAGACTGGGTGGCTTCCTTCAGCAGATAGAGATTCCAGAGTGGAAGTGGGAGCAGATCACCATGGATTTCATAGTTGGGCTCCCATGGAATTCGAGCAAGTTCGATGCTATTTGGGTGATTGTGGATCGGCTAACCAAGTCTGTGCACTTCATTCTTGTGAGAACTACCTATTCTTCAGAGCAGTTGGTTGAGATTTACATCAAAGAGATTGTTTGCCTGCATGGTGTCTTAGTTTCTATTTACCGTGAAAATGGTAGCAACAATTAAATTTGTAAATAGGATTCTAAAAATACGTGATCTATTCCGAGCTAGTTGTTAAAGCAGTTAATGATAAGAACGTGAAGTATAATGATAAAATACAAGCTAAGACGAGTGAGTAATCAAACCAAAGGGGCCTGTTATCCGAGTGCAGAATGGTCGATGGGACCTCAGGGTTGGTGTTGGTATCGTTCTCGAACTACCGGGGACAATCGGGGATGGGGTAACAGTTAAAGGTATAATTAAATAGGGCTCTTTTGGCCAATATTAAGCTATAGAATGAAGAACAAGTTAAGAAGTAATGAATATAGGGGCGGCCTTGGGCCAGTACCAAGTGGTAAGGAGAATGACCGAAGATAAATGACTTTGAACCAAGGGGAATAAGCAAATTAGAAAAGAGAGAGAGAAGATATTATTGCACTTGTGGAGAAATGGAGCAACATCAGCCCTTTACAAGATGGTATGGGTTCCTCTTATATAGGCGAGGGAACACGGTACGGTACAGAGTGCATTAAATGTAAAGATATGGGGATGGGACGACTAGACAAGACACTAGAGCCTATTAATTCTAGCTGCTTGCCTCGGGAGACCCCCATCTTAGTAACTTTTGCTAGGCCACGGACAGATCCTTTAACATCGGAGCCACTACAGGGCCGCGAATGATCCTCGAGATAGGGAGCTCGATCTTGATCCCATAGCCTCGAGGTGTTGTCACGACATTCCGAATATACCTTAATGGCGGGAGATGATTCCCCTGATTTTACCACATACAGATAGTCTCCGCGTTTCATAGAATGAAATGATAGGAAACGATGTTGAATCATCGTCTTGAGGCCATTATTGTCATGACGTCAACCGTCTAAGAGAATTAAATGCCATGTCCCAGGGAACCGTGCAGGGCCGTCGTCAATGTGGTAATCGAGAAACACATGAACTGCCATAGGTTTGTCTCTTCTGCTTCCCCAATGGTTCCTATAAATGCTCCGGTTGCTAGATACTCCCCATCTTCACCCTTCATTTAGGCTCATAAACTAGAATTTTTGCTATTTGATACCTCTACATCTTTCCTTATCTTTACGGAAAGGTTTTACCATTTTTCATGGCCAGGACTTCTAGGATGGTCCCTCAACGGAATGATACTACATCGTCGTCCCGATTGTCTGAGGGGGAAAATAAATCGGTTCCTACTTTAGAGCAATGGACCCCTCCCAATATTGACACGTCAAATGATTTCGACATCGAGACTCCCTCGTCTACACCGGGTTGATGTGTGCACGTATCTCGATATGTTAGTGTCGTGACCAATGCTGATAAAGTTAAGGAGGACTGCCGATGGAGCAAGGAAGTGAAGGTAGAAATTCCTGACCCTAGCGATAACATTACCGACTTCAAGGAAGGCTTTATTTACATATATACTTACCCTGGGCCCTGATAAATCTGTCGAATCTCCTCCTTTGGAAATCGATCCGGTTATCCTTGACTTCTTTGCTCAATATTGGGTGACCCTCGGTTAGATCTACCCGTCCTTTTGGAGGATCGTGTTGATGCTCAGGAACTTCACCGAAGGGGTTACAGGTGAGGTTTTTACCCTTAGCCATTTGATCAGATTGTATCGCCCTCGTCTGTATCAAGGCATAATCAAGCTTCGACAACGGTCCAAAAAATCTTTCTTCACAAGTGTTGATGAGGGGAAGGACCGGGAATGGATGAGCAGGTTCATTCAAGTGAGGACCTCGGATATCATCCCGGCTCGGAGGATGCCCTTTCCAGAGCGATGGAATAATCGACGTAAGTGAACTTCCCCTTATCCACTTCTCAAGTATTCTTTTGTTTGTCACGATAACCCTTTGCGCTCTCTCCATCCGCTGCTTGGCATTCCTATGCGGTCCGAGATTTGGCAGGATGGATCAGGCATTTGGATGAAAGGTTCCGGTATTGTCTTCAACCTTGGACCGTTATGGCTAAGGAGCATTGGGTGGCTAAGAAATCAGGGTGAGGTTTCTTCACCACTCATGCTCCACCTTTTGTGTTTCCTTCCGAGCTCTAAGCAATGGCATATCGCGTTTACTGTGTTGGTGTAGGCCTTGAAGAGAATATGCAGATGAGGCCACCCCCCCAATGGTGAAACAGAGGCCTTGGGGCCTGATACGAATAAGGAAAGGAAAGATAGGGCGGCCATTGCTTACTGATGAAACTGCTGCCCTAACATCTAGGTTGAACCCTGATGTTAAGGGTGAGGACGAGGATAGAAGTCTGTTGAGGAGGAGGACGAGGTCCAGCGTGTGAGATTTACAGGTGCCCTAGTTGGAGGCTACTAAGTCTGGGACGGCTGGGTCAAACAGGGTTAAGGAGCCGGGGGTCCTCAAAGAGAACGTTGATGTAACTTCAAATCGTGCGGCCGGGTTCGATGTGGCTTCCGCTATCAGGACTGTTGGTCCTGATGGGTCGGGGTTGGGGACTTTCCAAGGACACGGGCTGCTATTCGGAGAAATCGGTGGCCCGAACGATCTTATTTAGAACTTCCTAGTCTCATCAGGAGAGCTGAGAAATGCCTAAGGAATGACTGGCGCCACGGTTGGTACTCCTTTCAGAGGGGGAGGCTTCTCAACATTTCTGGAGCTATTAAAGAGGCGGAGAAGTCCCTACAGCAGTTGATAATTTTTTCTTGCGCGTTTGTTTTTGTTCCCGCATTGTTCATCATCTTTATTAACTTTCTCGTCATGCCGCAGTGTAAAGTGTTGTATGATCATGCCATCCTTCAGCTTCGTGGGGAACTTTCTTTCCATGAGAAAAAGCGTAGTAACATTGCTTCGAAACTTCAAGACTCGAAGGCTCGTGGCACCCAAGGAGATAAAGAGTTGGGGGGAGCTTCGGGCCTCTTTGGAGGCGGCTCTTCGGGAGAAGGTCGCTCTTGCTGCTCAGGTATTTTGCCTTGCTTACACCTGCCCTTTTACTCCATATCCACACATGTTCTATATTCACTGTCTTGCCTTTCATTGTAGGTCGAACAGAGCAGCTCACGGATTAGTCAGTTGGAATAGGAGGTCTCCGGGCTGAAGGAGCAGAGCGAGACTGTGATCGGGGAATTGGCGACATCTTAGGGCCTTCTCTCGGACACTCGCAGGGAGATTGATACTTTGGTCGCGGCTACATCAGAGGCCGAGCAAGATGCTGCCGCTTATAAGGAGGATGCGACTACAGCGCATGCAATGGTTTATGACATATCCCTAGCAGCTGGGCAGAAGCTGGCACGAGCTGTTGAGCATGCCAAGGAGAAGGAGAAGAGGGAGGTCCTGGAAGAACTCGAGGCCAGAGGCTTCGAGCTATCTCCCGACCTGGAGAAGGATCGCATGACGGAGGGAAGACTGGCACTTTTGATTGTGGTTGAGTCGACGGTTCCTCCGAACCGATACTTGCGACGTCGGGGGTCTCCTGAGGTCCCTAAATTTTATGAGTTATGTGGGAGCGTGAGATGATTCTGTCGGTGTACTCCCCAAGGAGAACGTGACGTTAATGCGGCCAGAATTAATTTGCCTTCTTGGGAAATTGAGCAGTTGTTGCCTGTCCCCTATATATTTATCTATCCGCCCTTCAAGCAGCAACTTTGCAGTTGTTTGATAAGCCTATCTCCTCTATAGATCCTGGCGCTTTGTGTGAGTCCCTTCACTTCTTTGATTCAGGGAGTTTTTACCTGGATCCTCCTTTTCTTCTCCTTATTCCGTTGTTGCCATGGCTGCTGCTTCGACACTTAATCCTCGGACGAAGGGGATTCTTTCCTGTGTTCCACCTTTGGTTGGCACCAGCGGCCCTCTCCTGATGTCGGGGGAGTGAGGCCCGGAGTGTGCTGCCTCGAAGAGGGTCGCCATGCGAGGGAAGCCTACCAATGTTCCGAGTCATCGGCAGCACATGTCGAGTATTATTCCATCGGTGAGGGAGCAGAAACTTGGGGCGATCAGGAGAGAGTGTGGATTGGGGGAAGGCATGATTCTACAAGTACCTTCCCCCGAAGAGAGTGTTATGACGTATGTTGAGGGTTTCTTGAGCGTGTATACCCAAGTCCTCGCGTCGGGTCGTGCTCAATTTATGTAGAAGGTATCAAGTAACATTGGCAAAAATCCATCCTTTTCTCTAAAGGATAGTGCAGTCGATGAGATATTTTCCTGATAAGGCCGGGATAGAGTTTTCCCTTAGTCACCTCATAAGGTTGTACCGGCCATTACGTTCTGGGGCCTAGTTGCTCTTCAGCGTAGGTCAACTCGGGCTTCTACGATCGGCAGCGAGGAGGATGAGGACCGCAGATAGATGAGTCAATTCGTTTGAATCTGGACGACCGACATTATTCCTGGAGAATTTTACCGTTTCCTGAGAAATGGATCTCCGCACGTAAGCATTCTGTTTGAACTGTATTTTTCTTAATATGAGGTTGGCCCCATAACGATGTCTTCCTGTCCTTTGTATACAACAACTCATTGGTTGCCCGGTGAGGTTCCTGATTTAGCCGAATAGTCTCGTAGGCTGGCAGCTTGCTGGGCTCACGATAGGCACTGGTGGCGAGATCTTTCAAAAGGGAGATGGTAGGCGAAGCATTATGGTAGGTGCCCGACGTTCCCCCTTTTTAGAGACGACTTCCTTTTTGCTGATTTGCCTGATTCCTCTATCGCAGGTTCCAGGAGTTCATTCGAGGCGAGACTGGATTCCCCGAAGGAGGAGGAGAGATTATTGTCCTAGGGATCAAGGAGCGCTGGCAAAAGGAAAGGTGTTTCGTGGTGCGAGAAGTCTTGCGGTGAGGTTCCTTCTCCGCAGCAGTTGAGGGGAAGCGATTCAGTTGGCTGGCAAACTTTCGGGATACTTGGTGAGGCTCATCGTCTTGGCCTTGCGATGAGTTTTCGGCCGTGGTAGGGATGTTCTAGCCCCATGCTCCTTTCTCCTCCCTTTACTCACCCGACTTTCATTCCTCAGGCTTTTGATAGGCTCAAAGCCGTGCTGCTACGTTGCGAGGCCCCGATGCGGGAGGCTCGAGAAAGGGAAAAATCCCTCAAACTTCTTTGTGCGGCAAAGGAAAATGAGCTTGTTTCTTTACGGCATGGGGTGGACCGAAGCCGCGCCCAGGAGGCCCTCTTGGAGAAACAGGTATCCTGCATTCCACACTGGCCTGTATTCCCCTTTTTGGCCGGACATCTTTGACGCATTGCCGTTTCAGTTGAAGGACAAGGCGGATGAGTTGGAACAACTCTGGGGTGAGGTCGGCAAAGCCAAACATGAATTCCCTGAGCTCCAAGCGCGTTTTAGTGCCCATTCTGAGGTCAAAGAGAGGGCTCTGGCCGCGACATCCATTCTTGAGGCGCAAATTTAGGCCGCTCGTGCGAATGATTCCGCTCGGGCAAAGATGATCGCGAGACTCTCATCCGAGCTATCAAGGGCAAAAACTGAGCTGGTAAACGTCCAGGCCGAGGTTGTAATGAATAATACCAGGGCGAGGGCAAAAACTGAGGTGGTGAGAATGATTGCCACTCGTGCATGCTTCAACCGTCTTCGGGTTCGGTCTCCGAGTTGGGTTCCAACTCGATCTTAATATACCCTCGAGTTTTGCGTTTGTTTGGGCTTGCAATGATGGTTTTTATTTCCTCCCCTTGTGCATTTTGCAATTTTCGGGTCTATTCTCCGAGTCGCGTTGCGATCCGAGCTGTAATCGGCCCTTGAACTGCCTTGAGTTTCTGGTCGGCGATAGTGGCACTTATGACGTTTGGTCATTGAGACCTTTTAGTATGTGGCCCGTAGGCTTGCATAGTTAACTATTTTGGAACCAGACTCCGAATCGGGTTACGATTCGAGATCATTTTAATCCTCAAGTTGTCAAGATTTTTTAGCTGGCGACAATGGCTCGTACGCTGTTTGGTCATTGAGACCTTTCAATATGAGGCCCGTAGGCTTGCATAGCTGGCGACAATGGCTCTTACACTATTTTTTTCCGTGGGCTTTGTTTCCACTCGTTAAGGTATTTTTATAGTATTTCTGCCTGACCCATCGTTGGTTCTAGAGGAACCCCAATTTCAAGTCATTGTCGGCGATGTTTCGAGCACCTTGTAAGGTTCATAGCTCGTAGGTCGAGTTGATCGACGCTCTTGCGATTTGGAGCCGACATGGTCAGAGCTCGTTTTTGCCTGTTGAGGGAAGCCTGTTTTAACCGGTTCTTTCTGAAGTATATTCGGAGTAGTGGCCTGCAATTTTTTAGCGACAGTTGGGCGTTACCAAGTCGCATTATTTTGGCAGTATCAGCCATTTTTGACCATAGTTATATGTGTTTAGCCGTAGCCATTTTTGATCCCTAGTGATAGTTTAGGCGTCTACATCGAGGGTATGCCCTTTAGGGATTCTTACAAATGCGATGTATAGCCTAAACTATGGGATTTTCATGCCTGTTGAGGTCTTATAGTTTGTCATGACTGTTGAGGTCTTACAGTTTGTCATGCCTATTGAGATTTTATAGTTTATCATGCCTGTTGAGGTCTTACAATTTGTCATGCCTATTGAGGTCTTACAGTTTGTCATGCCTATTGGGGTCTTACAGACTGTAGAATAGATCTTGTTACGCTGAGGCTGCCCGCTAGGGGTCTTAAAGTTTCGAGCTTTCCAGTTGTATGGCGATTAACAACAGTCTCCGATTCATCGAGTTTGTTTAAGCTTTAAGACAGCTTCTCGTGAGCTCGGAGTTGACTTCCAGGGGCTTGATGAGCCTAGAGTTTTGACCCTGGAGTCATGCAAGTTGTCGAATCGCTAATTCTAAGACTCCGAGTATATCAGAACTGGTTTGATGGAGAAACATTTTGCTGCGAGTATGTCGAAATCACCTTTCCCAAAATACGAAATACCAAAAATGTATTCTTTATTACTTGGCGTAAATATATGTTGTAAATACATATCGTCCCGTTGCTGTGAGCTCGGTCTGCATGGGTGCGGCTCCTCTAATTATCTGATTTGTTTACATGATTTCGTTTTGAAACTTAGCCTGCCATTTATTGACCTTTTCGAGGGGATGGTGCCCTTAATAGGAGGTCATCGCACATCCTCCGACTGTAGAAGAAAGGACTGCGATCTTGTCGGATCCCTTTCTTCGGGGTAAGTTGCTCCGCTAATAATCTTGCTGGCGGTACCTTTAGGTCAGAAACCTGGTCGAGGAAAGAGAGCTCGGTGGGTCCTGCGGAGGCCTCAGATCTCCTAGTGGAGTTTAGAATTTCTGAACGCCTCGGCTGATTGCCTGCATATAGGCTAGTAAAAGGAAAGAAACAATCAAAGGAGCGGAGTAGTCCTTTCCTGCTGCGAGGTGTGTAGGCGACGTTTTTAAGGTCTGGTATGTTGTTGCCATTTCGGGGTGCGACCCTTAATGCAGCCTTCTGTCGCGTTCAACCAGGTTTGGTCGTAGTTGTGGTTCTTCTTACCCTTTGATCCTTTCGAGGACGGAGGCATTGATGCCGACGGTAGGTCATATGGTGAGGGATTTCCTCTCATCGCGTGTAGCTTTTTGTCGAATGCCTTAGTTCCCACCTTTGTCGGGGAGTTTCACCCCATTGGCGGAGTGGGGTCGAAATCGCCTCTTGGATGGTATGACCGTTGTCATCCAAATAAAACGTCCTCGCTTCGCGGGCTCGGCATTCCAGTCAAAGCTCAAGCGAGCTGTGTAGAGGGAGTGCCTTCCTGATTGTTGTGGCGATCGTCGTCTGGAATCCACTAAAGATTCGAGGTGTGGGAGTGATTTGGTTCGTTAGTCCGAACTACCCTATTGGCTTTGGCCTTACGCCGTCGGTATAGTTGGTCGAATCACCTGCACTTATGAACACATGATTTATTTGAAATAGGTTAAATGAGGGAGAGGGTTACCAACGCATGAATATGAGGCTGAGGAGAAGTCTCGGCGTCCCTTTCCTTGGATGCAAGGGTGTCCTTTGGGTGTATTCCCCGAACCCGTCTTTTCCCGGCGATGAGCGCTTTCTCTCTACATTTTTGGATCTTTGAAGGGTGCCGCCGCCCGTTTACTGTTGTGGAAATACGTTGTGGCTTCTCAACTTTGTTTTTCCGATATCTTTCCTCCCTTAGAGCTAGATTCGAGTTTAACCGCTCGATGATACTTGGTGGCAACCTCTATTGAATAGCATGGTTGTCGTTCTTTTGAGCCGGTGACCACGCACGCCCCGTGGTTCCTGCACCGGGCCATAGTTCTCTTGAAGGGGTCTTGGTCAAATAGGTCTGAGCCGCCTGGTGTTCCCGGCTTCGCTTATGGTGATCACGATGTTTGATATAGCAATGCTTAAATCGCACTCGGTTGGGCGGGGTTTCCCTATCAGCTATGCCTTGTTGAATATGGTTCCATTGGAGGTTCCTCGAGGGTGCAATCCTTGGGCCATCTCCCTATTGTTGCAAGGTAGGTTGCATCTCAAGTCGTTCCTTCCATTCGCTGCGCATGGATGATACCTCCATCTGCTTTCTATCAGCTTCTTTGTCGGGAGTCTACTTGGATATACCGAACCCGAGAAGGTTCCTAAAGGGTTGTCCATGGCCTTGATTCGGGGATAGTACCGGGTGTGGGCACCCAACCGGACCTCGGCTGGGTACCTGATCAGGCTTTGCTCAAAATTCCCTAGAGTGATTGGGCATGCTTCGCTTAGGCTTCGGGTGAAGGCCTGTGTTGGCCGATCATCCGAAACCGAGAGCGATCTCATTCGTCCTATTAGGGAATGAGGTGCGGCTTCCTGAGGTATTTCATTTCTACTTCGTTCGGCCTCAGGTGTATTGGGCCCTCTCGACACTGCTTTGATGGCCTTGGCGCGCGCTTCCGCAGAGGACCACGCTGGTACAGTAAGCGAGTCTGCGAGGTCAGGTGCCAGGCAATGGCGCTGTGTCAGGATTTCTCTCGAAAGAGTTTCTTTGAACTTTCTCAGCAAGACGGGCTCGAACTCATCATCTCGGGTGTTGCTACCTCTAAATAAGCATGCGCAAGCGGTGGTGCGCCCGTAGGGATCCGAGGTCCTGTCGCACCTAGGGAGTTCCGATGTTCTATTTTTCTACAAAGCAAATTTCGGGACCATTTCCTCGGGAGATGGTTATTTTAGGAGCTTCCACGAACCTGATTCGATCCTTTCGAATAGATACACAAGAATCCTCACTGTGGTGGGATCGGTTACCGACCCGTCGTTACTTGATCTCTCGGGTACTAGATCCTCATAAGGAGACGTCTCCGGTGCTATTGCGTTAGGGGTCCCCGGGCGACTTTGCATCCGAGCGATAGCCAACTGTCATGCCTGCAACATTTCAAAAATAACATGAAGACTAACTTCCTATTCTACCCGGGCCGGGGTTTTTTGTGCTTCCTGTTGGTCGTTGTGTCGTACGCTCCTATCAGTGTGAGAAGTTTTATCGACTTATTATGCGTCCTGTGAATCTGCGTCCGCTAGGATCGGTGCGGGAGCGATATCAGGATTCCTCGGAGGTGCTCCAGCGGCCGGGATAGCCACGCCATTTTCCCCGTGATTTTTGAGGTTGTCGTTCTCAACTCTGTTTACTGAGCTGGACATTTTTGCCTGAAATCAAAGGATCTTGGACAAGAAAATGTGTAAAAGATAATGTGCGTTTGTGTGACGAAACCAGCAAGAAAATAATCACTATTATTTTTAGCCCCACGGTAGGCACCAAACTGTTTACCGTGAAAATGGTAACAACAATTAAATTTTTAAATGGGATTCTAAAAATACGTGATCTATTCTTGAGCTAGTTGTTAAAGTAGCTAATGTTAAGAACATGTAGTATAATGATAAAATACAAGCTAAGACGAGGCAGTAATCAAACCAAAGGGGCCTGTTATCCGAGTGCAGAGATAGTCGATAGGACCTCGTTGTCGGCGTTGGTATCCATCTCGAACTATCGGGGACAACTGGGGATAGGGTAACAGTTAAAGGTATAATTAAATAGGGCTCTTTCGGCCAATATTAAGCTGTAGAATGAAGAACAAGTTAAGAAGTAATGAATACAGGGGTGGCCTCTGGCCAGTACCAAGTGGTAAGGAGAATGACCGAAGATAAATGACTTTGAACCAAGGGGAATAAGCAAATTAGAGAAGAGAGAGAAGATATTATTGCACTTGTGGAGAAATGGAGCAACATCAGCCTTTTACAAGATGGTATGGGTTCCTCTTATATAGGTGAGGGAACACGGTATGGTATAGAGTGCATTAAATGTAAAGATATGGGGATGGGACGGCTAGACAAGACACCAGAGCCTATTAATTCTAGTTGCTTGCCTCGGGAGTCCCCCGTCTTCGTAACTTTTGTTGGACCGCGAATAGATCCTTTAACATCGGAGCCACTGCAGGGCCGCGGATGATCCTCGAGATAGGGAGCCCGATCATGATCCCACAGCCTCGAGGTGCTATCACGACATTTTGAATATACCGTAACGGCGGGAGATGGATTCCCCTGATTTGACCACACAAAGTTTCTATCATTTCAGATAGATGTACTCAGTTTACACTGCAGTTTTAGAGGGTCGTGAAGCGAGAGTTGGGTACTCAGATTGAGTTGAGCACAACCTTTCACCCTTAGACGGACGGACATTCCGAGCGCACTATTCTGATATTGGAGGACATGGTACGCGCTTGTATAATTTATTTTAGGGGTTCATGGGACCAGTTTCTCCCACTCGCGGAGTTTTCTTACAATAACAATTATCAGTCATGTATTTAGATGGCTATGTACGATGATTTATGTGGGAGGAGGTGCAGGTCTCCGGTAGGATGGTTTGAGCCGGGTGAGGCTAGGCTCTTAGGTGCATACTTTGTTCAGGATGCATTTCATAAGGTGAACTTGATTCAGGAGTGGCTTTGCACGACGCTGTCTAGGTAGAAGAGCTATGCGGATATGAAGGCCCGTGATTTGTCTTTTATGGTTGGGGAGAAGGTTTTTCTGAAGGTATCACCCATAAAGAGTGTTATGTCGTTTGGTAAGAGGGCAAGTTGAGCCCCGATTTCATCGGGCCTTTTAAGGTACTTTAGAGGATAGGGGAGATGGCGTACAAGCTTGCTTTACCACCCAACTTGTCGAGTGTGCATCCGGTAATTCATGTTTCTATACTTCGGAAGTATAACGTCGATCCATCTCATGTTTGGTTGGATGGTGATTTGACTTATGATGTGAAGTCGGGGGCTATTTTAGGGCGGCCGGTTCGAAAGTAGAGATCAAAGGACATAGCTTCAGTAAAGGTGCAGTGAAGAGGTTAGCCTGTAGAGGAGGCCACTTGGGAGACCAAGTGGGGAATGTGGGGCAGATATCCACACCTATTTGAGACTCCAGGTATGTTTCTAGACTCGTTCGAGGACGAACATTTGTTTAAGAGGGGGAGGATGTAATGACCCGGCCGGTCGTTTCCTGAGTTATAACCCAGTTTCCCCCATTTCTGCTTCCTTTTGTGTTCATCAGCTATATTTTATTGTATCATGTTGGTTGGTTCGGGTATGTATTGGTTTTGGAGAGGAATGAGACACTTAGTCTCCTATTTAGAAGCTTAAGGTTGGAAAAGTAACCCGGATGTTGATTTATGAGCAAACAATCTCGGATTTGGATTTTTATGGTTCTGTTAGCTCCATTAGGTGATTTTGGACGTATGAGGGCATCTGGAATTTGATTTGGAAGCCCGTGGTAGAATTAGTCTTTAATTGGTGAAAGTTGGAAATTTGCAATTCTGGTATGCAGTGAAAAATTTGATATCAGGGTCAGAATGGAATTCCGCAAGTTGGAGTAGGTTCGTACTGTCATGTGGTATGTGTGTGCAAAAGTTGAGGTCATTCGGACGTGTTTTGGTAGGTTTCGGCGTCGTTTGTGAAATTTGGAAGTTTAGAAGTTCATAGGCTTGAATCCGAGGGTAATTTAGCGTTTTGATGTTGTTTTGAGTGTTCCGAAGGTTTGAATAAGTTCGTATGTTGATATTTTCTTGTTGGTATGTTCGGTTAAGGTCCTGAGGGACTCGAGATGATGTTAGATAGTTAACGGGGAGTTTGGAATTGGAAATATGCAGCTAAAGCTGCTGAAGCTGGTGTTTCCGCACCTGCGGACAGGGAACCGCTGGTGCGAGGTCGAAGGAGCGGCTAAGGAGCATCAGAAGTGGCCACAAGGGGCTTGAGCATGATCCGCAAGTGTGAAATGTTTCCCGCACCTATGATAGGCGCAGATGCAGGCAAGCAAGCTCATGTGCGAGAGGGGATGCGCAAGTACGAGGTTGTTTCCGCACCTGCAATGATCGCAGATGCGGTCGTGAGCTGTAGATGCAGTCCCAGGAATTTAAGTAACTTTCCGTAGAAGCGGAGGTTTTTGTGCAGAAGCGACACCGCAGGTGCACATTTTGGGCCGTAGGTGCGAAAATCCTGGGCAGAAGGTATAAATACAAGACTTCGTGAATTTTTGTTCATTTCCTCCATTTTCAAGTCGGCTTATGGAGCTTTTGGAGTGATTTTGAAGGGACATTCAAGGGTTTTCAGTGAGGTAAGTTACTTGAGCTCTAGTACTCCTATCTATGGTGTTTCCCCGTTGTTTTATCAAATAATTAGTGGTAATTAGGGGTGAATATGAGGGGTTAGGGCTTGGGATTTTGCAGAGTTTGATTTGAGGATTTGAGGGACCAAATGGAGTCAGAATTTGATAAATTTTGTATGTATGTACTCGTGAGTGAATGGCCTTTCTAGTTTTGTGACTTTTGTCAGATTCTGAGACGTGGGCCCTTGGGACGAGTTTGAGTGTATTTTGGGATTTATGTATAACTTAATTATTTTTCTTGTGGAATTCATTCCATTAGCATATATTGATTGTATTATACTGGCTGTGAATAGATTCAGAGCATTTGGAGGCCGAGTCGAGGGGAAAGAGAATCGCAGAGTAGAGATTTGATCGATTTGAGGTAAGTAATGATTGTAAATCTAGTCCTGAGGGTATGAAACCCCAAATTTTTGTGTCATGTGACTATTTTGAGGTGACGCACATGCTAGGTGACCGGCGTGTGGGCGTGCACCATTGGGGATTGTGACCATGATCTATCTTGTATCAGTTGTATTTTAGAAACTAAATGATTCTTATGTGTTTTAGAAAGAATTTCTGTAAATCAGGCCGGATGCCATGTTTAGGCCTTATGCTAGTGTTGTTTGGACCCTTAGAGGTATTTCATGCTATTCTCTCATTGTTTTCGATTGGAAATCTATACTCAGTCATGTTTATACCTATTTACTGCATAACTCAGTCTCTATTACTCTATTTTTGATGCATCATATAAATGTTGTTTGGGCTGAATACTTTGTTTTTCTGAGAGCCCGAGAGGCTGGAGAGGTTTATGACAGAGTAAGGCCGAGGGCCAAATTTGTGAGGATATTTATGAGATCGGGCTGCACACCGCAGCATGTTTGATATAGGCCAGGGGCTTTATTGATTTATGCCATGTTTGGCTTGATATAGCGCTTGGGATAAAATGAGCCCCTCCAGAGTATGTACGCACCCCCAGCAAGCGCATGTACCTACTGAGTGCGAGTGGCGAGTGGCTGGGAGGCATGAGTGATTGTGAGGTTTGCCCGAGAGGTTGTATATGAGTGATGGTGAGGTTTGCTCGAGGGGCTGTATACGAGTGATGTTTGCCCGAGGGGCTGTTTATGGTTTCATCATTTTACTCACTTATACATTGAACCTTTGCTCGAAAACTGTTGAAAGACATTTTAAAATGATTTCTACTGGAATTGGATTTAAACAAGCTGATTTGATTCAAACTATGGTATTAAAAGTGTGTCGTATTTTACTGAGTTTTTGTAATATAAACTTTACATGCATTAGTGCTCGTCACTACTTCTCAGTCTTTATTTACTATTGTTACTTACTAAGTTGGCGTACTCACGTTACTCTTTGCTCCTTGTATGCAGATCCAGGCATTTCTGGACATGGTAGCGAGTGTTGATTATTCTGTTGCAGATCCATTGGAGTTAGCAAGTAGCTGCTTGACGATCACAGCCCTGCTTTCCTCCCTCTTTATCTTCCCTTAGTTGTATTCAGTTATTTCCAGACTATGTTGGTCTTGATATTATCAAACAGTTGTAGTAGATTCTCATGACTAGTGACACCCTGATGTCAGACTTTCTCTTCCGCACTTTGTTTTGATTTGAACTCCTTTATGAAGGTTATATATTAAATAGCTTTGGAATTATCTTTGAAATGAAAATCTCATTTTGTTTTGTTAATGTTTCAGCTTGCCTAGTACCACGGTAGGCGCCATCATGACAGGGTTAGTTTGGGGTCATGAGAATTCTTGAGAGAATGTGTGAGGCGGCCTACAAGCTCGTAATGACACCTAGTCTAGCTGCAATTCATCTGGTATTCCATGTTTCTATGCTCCGGAAGTATCTTGGGGATCCAACCCATGTGTTAGATTTTAGCTCAGTCCAATTGGACAAGGATTTGTATTATGTTGCGGAGCCATTGGCCATCTTGGACATGCAGGTCCGAAAGTTGAGGTCGAAGAGCATTGCTTTAGTGAAGGTTCAGTGGAGAGGTCAACCAGTCGATGAGGCAACTCCGGAGACCGATCATGATATGCGTAGCCATTATCCCCATCTTTTTACCACTTCAGGTATGTCTCTATACTTATTCGAGGGCGAATGTTTATTTTAAGAGGGGGAGGATGTAACGACCCAGCTGGTCGTTTTGAGTATTTTAACCTCGTTCCCCTATTTATTGCCTCATCTATTTTGTATTATAGTTATGTGACTTTCTAGGGTTTTTGGTTTTGGATCAGTTGAGTTTAGAAGTAAAATGAGACACATAGTCCCTAAGTTAGAGACTTAAGTTGAAAGAGTTGACTGGAGTTTGACGTTTGTGTAGATCACTGCGGAATGGAGTTTTGACGATTCCAATTGCCTCAGTATGGTGATTTTGGACATAAGAGCGTGTCTGGATATTGATTTGGAGGTTCATAGGTCGTTTTCGACTTGAATTGGAGAAAGATGGAAAGTTGAAGGTTTGGAAAGCTTAGAAGCTTGACCGAGAGTTGACTTTATTAATAAGGTGGATGGACGGGGTCTGGGAGGCCCCGAGTGTGAATCGGATCATTTTGGACTTGGATGAATTGCTGAAGCTGCTGCTATTCTGGTGCCATCGCACTTGCGGAGGGATTGGCCGCAGGTGCGCTATGGTGGTGATACCAAATTTTTTCCTATATATTTTTAAATATGAATAAATACCTTCAAATAGCATATATGCATATATAAGCATGCACAAGGCATTTTGTATATTATTGTTATAATGATTTATTCCAAAATTATTGTTATAATGATTTATTCATTTAATTTCTATACTTATGCAAAAATATGGCTAAAATATTTTTTATGCATTTTTATAATTACATTTAGTATTTTTAAGCTAAATTGCATATAATTGCAATGTTAGCCCATTTTAATGTATAATTACATTTTATATGCGTGAAGTTAGTCCCTATATTTTTAAAATGGTAATTATATATTTTAAATCATTTTGTATCATCAAATTATTTCCAGAAATTGCCTACTATTTATTATAAATTAAAATAGGGAAAATTGGCTATTTAATTTATAGCCGGATTTGGATTTCGATTTTAGCCAAATTGAACCCACTTTCCAGCCCAATTCCCTACCCAATTAACCCGACACAGACCTTATAAACTCCTACCCAAACGCGAAACCCATCTGCCCAGGCAAATCCTGACCGTTGATCAAGGTTGATCTCCTAGATCAACGGTCCAAATGAGCCCTTTCCTTTTTTAATCCTAAATACCACTAACCCTATCTCATTTCTGAGATTCCACTGCCCTCAAACTCCCGCATCTCCTATCTTCTCTCAACCTAACCATAATCTTCTTCAACCACCGCCTCCCTCTCCGGTCATCTCCGACGACTATCTTTAAACCCCAAGCCTCCAATGGTCCCTCCATCACCTTGCTCATCATCTCTGAGGCCTTCAAGGGACCTGGGCCATGCCGATTTGTATCTAGGGTTTCTGGTTTGGGTGTTCACGGCTTCTCCGGTGTGATTTTGGGCAAAATCACACCATACATATTACGATCTTTGAAGTTTAAACAGGTTCTTCCGTTTCTATTTGGGTTTCCTTTGAAAATCTAACTTTTATTTGAATCTCTCAGATTTGTGCTCTTTTTTAACGATTTAAGTATTTTTCTTTCTATGTTTTACACTATTCTCAATCTTCTTTTGAAAAATCATCAACTTTAAACGGCTTTTACTTTCTTTAAAATTAGGGTTTTTTCAGAGTTTCTTCTACACTCGTTTAAACTGTCTTTTCTTTTTGTTTAAACCTCTTTCCTTGCATATATTGACTGATTCTATGACTCGCCTCTGTTAAAATCCCTAATCTTTTTTAGACCTTCTTTGTTTTGGTTCTGTGTGTTAGCATGACTACTCGACTTTGTTAAGTTTCTGTGGTTACCATGCTTCGAATAGGTTTTTACTGAGTCTTTAGCCTACTTGTATCCCCTCTGTGTGATTGTATTTATCTTGATTTGTTCATCTCTTTCCTCTTTCTATCAATATTGCTGACCTTGCCTGTTTGCTACGTCTGTTTGTCTTTCTCTATTTATATGCTAAAGTATAGAATCACAACCCTCTCTTGATTTGATTATGATTTCCTTATTTGATGGTTTGATTGAAAGGTTTTCATTTAGAACCCTAAAACTCTGCCTCGTTTGTTTAAATGACTGATCCCCTACCTTATTTGTTGTGGTACTTTGTTCTTACTGAATCATTCCTTAATTGGAGTTTTCTGAGCCTAGTCCTAATTGACTACTCTAGGCTTGCTAAAGCTTGATTCTTTCCTTATTTATTCATGTACTGATTTTTTCTTGCCTTACATGATACTGAATCTTACCATTTGATTTGATTCCCTTAACTTAAGGGGTACTTGCCTTGATTTCTGACTGACTGATTCTGAGTTCCTTAATTACCATGTTACTATGATTCTAACCTTATTTTACTACATGTTTTCAATTATAAAGACTCCAGTCTTTCATTAACATAGACAAAAACACTTGGGTTCAAAAACTAACCCTACTACTTTAAAAAATCTTTGTTCTTTCTTGTGATATTTGCTACTGTTAGCCGGCTGCAAGCCAAGGCTAACCATTTGTGTTCTCTTGTTCTTTCATTCTTCTTACTCTCCTCTTTACTAGTATGTCCTAGTTTCAATTTGAAGTTCCAACAACAACATGCTTCTCCTAATGTTCTGGTTTCTCTTGTTTCTGGTTTGCTTCTATTTGTGGTTCTGTTGTGGAATTTGTAGTTAGGAGTTACGTTATCAGCATGTTATTATGTCTTCCCCCTTCCCTTAGATTAATACATTCACATTATGTGTCTTTCTTAGCATTCCTTACCAATTATATTTTACTTATTGTATAGTTACCATCCTATATCCCATAGATCCCCAAATCCTTATCACCTCTCTATGTGTTTGTGTTCTTCATGACTGGTTCTGTGACTATGCCAGTGTCAGCTATTTCTGAGCATGTCTAAACCAGTCCTAAGACCTTTTCTGGGTTATGTGTTTGTAGCCTAAATGTTCTATGTGTCCCAAACCCCTTGACCCCTGTGTCTGACTACTGAATTCACTTGATTCTGTGAACTAGTTGTGTATGATCCTATCCTAAGGTTTTTGAACTTTGTTAACTAGTCCAATCTTTTTTTCAAACAATCTTTGTTACTTTGCTGAATTACTTTAAAAAGGGACTTTTGTTAAGTATTGTCTTACTAAAACCTTTTCAACTTGTGTCCTTCACTTCTCACTCTACTCTTAGTCAATAAGTTATGCCCCCTATAGTATGTGTACTACCTTGGGATCCTTTTGAGAACCCTCTGAACTCTGGCATACTTAGGGTGGCCATTCCACACTGCACTTGTTCAATTCTTTGGTTATTAAGTCTAGGTGCAAGCACTGCCCGAGATCCTTGAGATCCCTAGGGAACTTTGATGTACCTAGACCCTAATTTGTCTATGGAACTGAGGCTTATGAGACCATTGGAGTCTTTGGGAAACCCGGGCCAAATTGAAGGCACCCTATAGAATATCGTCTTGATTTTATATTTTTTACTTATGTAATTAATTCATTTGGCCTGTAATAATTTGTTAACAGATATTGGGGTATTTGTTAAAAAGGTATGGGTAGATATATAGTTTATGGGGTAATACGGGTAGAAATCCTGCTCTTAGAATCTTCTTTTAAAGTTTGTCTGCTATACTAAATAGAAAACATGTTCATAGGACTTTACTCTTTGGAATCTGATTGCTTTGCCTAATAGAAATCATGCCAATAGGATTTCACTTTTAAGTTTGTTTGCTCATCGAATAGAAACCATGTCTATAAGGTTTTTCATTCTGACATATTAGAAACCATGTTATAGGTTACAAACAATCATGTGTTAAATTCAGTTCAATAATAGATGCCATGCCTATAGGACTTAATGCTGATTCAGTTGTAACAAGTATTCTTGTATGTTGCTATACCTACAAATTGATAAAAATCAGTGATCCGCCTAGATATCATACCTATAGGAAGCCTTACTTACAAATATGTCTAATTTAGTCTGATAAATCAACTTCATTACGCCTAGTTCATTTTTTTAGTTGGTCTTATTAAGTATTAAGCGTTTTCTAAAATAAGTTCTTTCAAACTGCCGCAATCTCATTAGATATCTCCTATAGATATTAAAGGAGTTTATTTCAAAATCTGTTTGTTTCTGCATTAATACAGACACCAATATTCTACATATGGGAAAGTTTTTAGGGCGTATTCAAAAATTGCATTTTTGTGAGACTGTCCCTGTCGCTTAACATTTTTGATTCTAGCAGGCTTTTAAAAGAGTCCCAAGGCAACTACTAGCGTACAACATCTGAGTATAAAAAGTTTTGTCTGTTTCTACATAATCACTTATATATCCTGCTTTAGGACATTGGCTAATAAAAGACCTTAACTGTGTTTGAGTCGTGCTGCTTGTGTGTTTGTTTGAGGAGGAAACTCTGAGCCTCTTAATTTCTCCCATTATGTGAAAGTCCTGAATGTTTTGACTGTCACCTTAGAATTTTTGCCTTTCTAAACATTAGGGGTACGTTTAGAACTACCTATAGGTAGAGGTCTTAACTCCCTCTAGGACCATTAAGAAGGGACAGGTAGCAGCACGCAATAGGAATCATTGACCCAACACTCGCTTTGCATGACCAACAAGGGGATGGTATAGGTAGACATTGGATATGATGACTACACGTTAATGTCACGTGTAGCCCCTCATTTAGGAGTGTTTACCGGACATTGCGTGGGATGATCCTATCGGATAACCAACCTAGGACCTCTCTTTACCAAATCCACTCTTTATTTAAATCTTTGTTTCATGACTTGTTCAAACCTTTATCTTACTACTTGAGTTATCCAATGTGCTCTACTTGCAACTTATTTGATTCAACTATTTATATGGACTAATTTGTGAATATAAGTTCGGTCGAGACCCACAGTTGTGGACCAAGAGGGGTTTCTAACACCTTCATCTCAAGGTTATTTCAATCCCTTACCCTAATCTCTGGTAATACAAACCAACCCAAGAGTTAATCGTTGTAGGTTCCCTAACGTACCATGATCCGTTAGGTAGCGACTCTTCAAATACCCAATTCCCAAAAAAAAATGAGTCATTACACCCGTGAATGTCGAAACTCGCTTTTGCGAGGAAAAAAAAGGGCGCGACAGCATGGCGACTCTGCTGGGGATATTTTTAGGCTCTTACCATAACGAACTTGTCTTTTACAAATTAGTCCAAGCATGCTTATCTGGTACCCTGCTCCCTTATTTGAATTTAACTGCCTACCTTTTTAGCATTTAAGATTTCTTTATTTCCCTGAAACTGACTTGTCTCATTATTTCCTTTTTTCCTGTAACCGTCTTTCAATTATTTAAATATCGTATTTATTTTTCCCTACATGAAAATACTTGATTACATATTATTAATTGATGCATAAATCATGCTCCACATCATATTCCACTCATGCGTCTCAAATCCTGTAGCAACGATTTAATGAGTGGTTGCGCTCTTACTATTTACAAACCTTAAATTCGGAGAGGCTTATTTGCGGTAAAACCAGTTGATCAGCAGTGCAGTCGACAGTTCCGTGCCTTCCCCCTCAAGTTGTCCTCTTGAGGGTACCAGTCTAAAACCCCATAGAAACCTTATTCTGTTTAAATTGTTCATGCATCATGGTCAAACCTAGTCGGATCAGTTATGTTGTCCACATAATGATCCTTTAAGATAAGCCTTATCCAAAGTCCATCGGGTTTTCAATATACCCAACGGACGTAACCACATTTTGTGCATTAATTTGGAAAACTAAGTGCCAATATGCTGATCATAAATGTATAAATAGTCGAGTACGGTGGGGATAAGGTCTAACCCTTCTGTTTTGTAGAAAATAAGGCACGAGGTCCCCAAATTCGGTTTGGTTAGCAACATCCCTCCATTGTTGCTAGATTGGTGGGAGGATCTTTCCTCAAGTGACAAAAAGCATGTGAAAAAGTACCTGGGTAACCTGCCTTCCCTGCTAAATATTGAACCAAACAACAAATTGATCGAGGCTGCAACCTTATTCTGGGATAGTGAAAGAGCTGTGTTTTGTTTCGGTGACATAGAAATGATACCGCTTCTAGAGGAAATAGGAGGACTTGCAGGGTTGACTTGGGACAGTCCTGGGCTTTTGGTGCCGGAAAACCATACGGGCAGGGGATTTTTGAAGATGATGGGGCTGAAGAAGAATGTCGACCTAGTGTTCCTGAAGGACTCCTACATATATTTCGAATATCTCTACGAGACGTATGGCCATAGCAAATCTTTTCGCACTTATCATGATGAGATTGCCCTCACTTCATTGTGTCACATCCACTATAAAGAGTTCTTGTTCATTGTGTGCTTTCTAGGGCTGATAGTGTTCCCAATGAAAAAGGGAAGAATGCATACTAGGTTGGCCATGGTCGCAAAAACTCTGATGGAAGGGATTAATGGGCAGACATATACCATAGTCTTCATGATCATAGCTGATGTCTACAGGGCCTTGGAGCGCTGTCAGAGAGTGGTCAAGCATTTCGAGGGTTGTAATTTATTGCTGCAGTTATGGTTGTTGGAGCATCTCCAAAAGGGTCGTTATCGTCAAGAATTTCTGTGAAGGGCTTGGAACGACCACATTGCCTTCCATCACCCTAAGGAGATGACCTATATTCCGGTAAAATTTGCTCAGCCGGAAAGTGCCAGCGAATGGGTAGAGTTCTTCGATAATCTGACCGAGGGACAGGTGCAGTGGATGGTTGAATGGTTTCCGATCGACGAGTTTATTATTAGGTCGAGGGATGCTCTGCATTTGGTGTTGATCTGGTTGATAGGGATATATCCATATGTCCCCATGTGAGTTATGAGACAAGCAAGCAGAAAACAGGTTGTACCAAGGGTCGTCAAGATGAGTTATTTCAGGGTGAATTTCCAAGACGATGACATACCTTACAAGTGCCAAGCTCAGCACATGTGGCACTGCAAAATCATTATGGAGAAAAGCATTGTTGAGCCAGACAGATATCATGCGGGGTGCGAGCCTCTCTACCCTGCATGGTTCGAGGACAATCTGAAAGGAACGGTGACACCGGGGACTGGTTGAGGGAACAAAATCATAGACGAGGAAGCTGAAGCCCAAGTCAAATACCTCAGGCTACGCAAGAGAGTCCACGACTCTAAGAATGAGTATCGGGAGATACATGAGAGGAACGTGAGGTTGATTGAGGAATGGAAAGAGATGGCAGTCACTTTCAACAGGAAACTGGAAAATTTGGAGCGAGGAATAGTGGAGCTGGAGGGCAAAGTCATAAAAAGGATTGAAAACTGTCAGAATGCGGAAGGAGCCAAGGGAGGACAACTGGCCCGAGCCTACTTACTGCTGGGACTGCGCGAGCTGGGAGATCTATTTGATGGAGTCCTGAAGATCAAATCTGGGGAAGGTCCTTCTGGGACCAAATAGATTAGATTTACTTGCTTTTCTTAAAATGTAATATGGCCAAGGGACAGTAGTGACTTGTTTTATTATTGTGTTAGTGTCATTTTTTGATTCGTCTACTTTTATGTTATGAAATGAAACATTTATTGGCATTTGAAGTTCTCTAAATTTATTTGTCGCTAGGCCTACCTCGGGTATAATGAGGCTCCCAAATTAGGATACGAGTTTATATTTCGCAATATGTGTTTAAATACTACAAACACTTCAGAGTCCTCACTAACTTGTTACCCTTTTGTTTTCGATTATTTTTATTATTATTCTCGTCCCCTTAGGTTGAATCATCCATGCTGGCCTCATCAACATATCATACTAGATCTAGAGGCCCTCCACCTCCTCCTCCTCTAAGCAACACAAAAAGTAGAGGGAAAGCAAAGATGAGCGACTTAGGTGGAATACGAAAGGAAAACGGTGAGAACGCAAAGACTTCCGATGACTGTAGTACTCCAACCCCGAATGACCTGGTTTTGAGATTAGAAAAAAAGATACTAGAACTACAAGGAGAACTTGAGCAGGTCCGCAATTTGGCAAACTTGTCACTCACCCTCAGTGTCCCTGACATCCACCAACAGAACACAAAGAGCCCAACACCTCCTCAGAACACACAAAACCAACAGCCACAAAACCCTGCCATACCAAATCAATACGCAACTCCACTATAAAATACCAATCCATTGCCAATACCAACTCCACCACAACATCATCATCAACCAATCCCGTACCCACCAACCACCACTTACCACACTCCCCAAACCACAAAACTGCACCAATGACCATCACTATACCCAAGTCCTTGGCACCCATTAGAGCAACCCCATATACGTGGAAACTATACCACATTTTACCCAACCCATCTCCTGTGCACCAGAACCCTCCGAAAAAGACCTGCTCATTAAGAACATGGCCGAAGAACTCAAGAAGTTAACAAGGCGAGTTCAAGGTGTTGAAGGCGATAGAGGAATAGAAGGTTTGAACTATGAAGATCTGTACATCCAGCCCGATGTGGAATTTCCAGAAGGGTACAAACCTCCCAAATTCGAGATGTTCGATGGTACAGGTGATCCCAGAGTTTATTTGATGACCTACTACGACAAGCTCGTCGGGGTTGCAAAGGATGAAAAGATTCAAATGAAGATCTTTATGAAGAGCCTTACTAGGGACGCGTTGTCTTGGTATATCATCCAAAATCCCATGAAATGGTCAAATTGGGTAAGCATGGCATCAGATTTCATGGACCGGTTCAAGTTCAACACAGAAATTCACCTGATGTCTTCTACATTCAGAATCTCAAGAAGAAACCTACTGAGACTTTCCGCGAATATGCTACTCGTTGGAGGTCGGAAACCGCCAAGGTCAAGCCTGCTTTGGATGAAGAATAGATGAAAATATTCTCCGTTAGGGCAAATGATCCAAAACATTATGAGAGACTGATGGTCATCGAAAATCACAAATTATCTAATATCATCAAGCTCGGGGAAAGGATCGAGGAAGGAATCAAGAGCAAGATGGCAATAAATTTCGAGGCACTAGAAGTCACGAATAAGGTACTCCAATTAGGCAACATACTGAAGAAGAGAGATGTCGGGGCAGTAATGGTGGCCTAGGTCCCAAAAACTCCACTCACATATCAAACACCTCCACCAACCTACCAAAAAACTCCACCTACATATCAAACACCTCCATACCAAATACCTCCACCCACATACCAAGCATCACCACCTACATCGCCACTATTCATCACACCTATAATTACCAACCAGCTCACTTCCAATCACCACCAACTCGCCAAAATTATCTGAGACCAAGACCAACTTCGACCGCAAGCCACCCAGACAATACACCGCCATTGCTGAGCCCATCGACCAATTGTATGAAAGGTTATAGGTCGTAGTTTACGTCACTCCTATTCCCGCTGTGGCACTAGAAAATCCATCCCAATGGGTCAGTCAAAATAAAACCTGTGCATACTACTCCGGTATGAAAGGGCACACCACTACTGAGTGCCGAACATTGAGGGATAAGATCCAGACACTCATTGACAAAAAGGTCATAGAAGCGAAGAAAGCCGCACCTAATGTCCGCAACAATCCCCTCCATGATCATAGAGGTGACGGTATACATGTTATATAAACAAGTGAGGAATGGGATCCGAGAAGACGGTGACATTAAGGTTGCAGTTACACTTACTCCTATCGTGGTTCAGACTCAGGCACCTATTGTCGTTGAGGTAACTGCATCAGCTCCATTCGAGGTAGAAGTGGCTCCACCCGCAGCCACCTCCGCTCTATTTGAAGTAGAAGTGGTCACACCTTTTACTGTGATGGTATCAACCACACCCCCATTCAACTCAAAAGCAATACCCTAGGATTATGTTGTCGAGGCTCGGTAAAAAGGGAAGACTAAGATAGAGGAATCTGACACTGCACAAGGGATGACTAGAACTAGAAGAGTCTACACACCTAAACACCTAGGAGGTTCAAGTAAGGATGCCACTGCTAGGTAGCCTGTCATTGATACCGGGCCAGATGACCTATGGAGGAAAGTACAGGAGAAAGAATATTATGTTGTTGACCATCTGAACAAAGTCCCTGCTCAGATATATATCTTGTCACTATTACAGAATTCAGAGGCACACAAGAATGCCTTGATGAAAGTACTAAGCGAGGCATATGTACCCAATAATATCACTAGTGGAGAAATGGCCAACATGGTCGGTCAAGTGCTGGAGAGCCATAAGATTATCTTCCACGAAGATGACCTGCCGTTCGAAGGTCTGAATCACAATCGAGCATTGCATATTACGGTATAATTTGAATACAAGTTCACTACCAGGGTCCTGGTTGATGGAGGTTCGAGTCTAAATATTTGTCCATTGGACACCTTGAAAAGGTTGGACAAAGGTTTCCATGAAATACGGGTAGGAAGCATGAATGTGAAGGCTTTTGATGTGTCCCAGAGGGCCACGATTAGGGATATCAACCTTTGCTTGAAGATGGGGCCAACTTGGTTTGACGTTGAATTCCAAGTGCTTGACATACCAGCCTCATATAATCTTTTGTTGGGTCGCCCATGTATCCATGCTGCTGGAGCCATGCCCTCCACACTACATCAAGCCATAAAATTTGAATGGAACCGTTAGAAGGTAATTATTCATGGAGATGGGAGTAACACCATCTACTCTAGTCAAACCATTCCGGCCATCGGACATAGAAGAAGGCTAGGAGGAGAAACCTATCATCATATTGAACGGGTCAATGCTGTTGAGAAGGATAAATGGTGTAGTAACAAGACAAAAAGCATACAAGTATGGTCCGGATATGAACCCGGCAAAGGGTTGAGAAAGAACCTCCAGGGTATCACCAGGCCAATACGTCTGAAAAACCATGGTATCACCTTTGGGCTCGGATACCAGTATACATGGCAAGATTACAGGGAGTGGTTGCCTCCATGGAATGGACCATATTGCCCTCTTGAGCACCCGGTTCCATGTTTGGAACAAACTTTTCACCAGGCCGACACAATATGGGGAACTGCAGAAGAGGAAGCACTAGCTGGGCTGAAGGATTTGTTCTTGGAAGAAAAGGACATGGATTGTTGTGCCATAATTGAGGAGGAGGAGGAAAAAGCCCTCACCATTCAGACTACAGCAAAGAGAGTTGTTCTTAGAAACTAGACCGCCACACCATCCCGAGCCCGCCGAGTCCCTTGGTAGCTTGGTAGAATTTATAGCCATTCTAGGCATTTAAATATTTCAGCAATTTTTGTTTTAAGATTTCTTTGTTTCAAAATAAATGCTCGATCCGCTGAGCCAATCTTTGTTTGAACAATTTTCTCAGTTTTAATCAAATGCATTTGTCCTTTATCATTATTCATAACTATTTTATACTTTTCCCTTCTACAGTGTTATTATTAGTTTTCCTGATGAACCAGTGACTGTGACATGTAATGAGGCAACGCAACATGAGAATAGTGACTCAGAGGAAGAAGATGAGATACCCGAGGAAATTGTTAGAGAAGTTGAGAATTTTGAAAACAAGCCTAAATCCAACTTGGACAAAACAGAAGCAGTAAATTTGGGAGACGCCGAGACCGTTAAAGAGACCCGCATCAGTATTCACTTGTCGCCAACAGAGAAGGAGGAGTACATCTGTTTTCTAAAGGAATATGAGAATATCTTTGCATGGTCGTATGACAATATGACCGGTTTAAGCACATCTATAGTATCTCACAAGTTGCCTACCAATCCCATATGTCCGCCAGTCAAGTAGAAACTCAGAAAATTCAAACCAGACATGAGTTTGAAAATCAAGGAGGAAGTTACCAAGCAGATCAAAGCCAAGGTTCTCAGGGTGGTTGAGTACCCAACATGGTTAGCTAACATTGTGCCAGTTCCAAAGAAAGACGGGAAGGTCTGAGTATGTGTTGATTATCAGGATTTAAACAGAGCCAGTCCCAAAGATGACTTCCCACTGTCAAATATACATATCCTGATCGATAACTACACTAAGCATGAAGTCCAATCCATTGTATATTGCTTCGCAGTTTATCACCAGATCTAGATGGATGAAGAAGATGCCGAAAAGATAGCTTTTATTATGCCTTTGTGTGTATAATGTTACAAGATGATAACATTCGGTCTAAAGAATGTCGGGGCTACTTATATGAGGGCCATGACAACCATATTCCATGATATAATACACAAAGAAATAGATATATACGTGGACGACTTCATTATCAAATCCAAGAGGGCCGCAGATCATATAGCAGACCTAAGAAAGTTCTTTGACAAGCTCAGGAAGTACAATTTGAAGTTGAACCCTACAAAGTGTGCATTCGGGGTTCCTGCAGGAAAGTTATTAGGATTCATTTTTAGTCTCTTAGGGATCGAGCTAGATCTGACTAAAGTCAAAGCCATTTAGGAGTTACCACCACCTAAAGGCAAGAAGGACGTGATGAGCTTCCTAGGATGGCTCGACTACATCAGTCGATTCATAGAACAGTCCACAGTAATATGTGAACCCATCTTCAAGATGCTGAGGAAGGATGCCGAGACAAGTTGGACCGAGGATTGTCAGAAAGCTTTTGACAAGATCAAGGAATACCTATCCACACCGCGAGTTCTTGTCCCGCCAGAACCAGGACAACCTTTGCCACTTTATCTATCCGTGTTAGATGGAGCCCTCAGATGTGTGTTAGGACAACATGATGAGACATGAAGAAAGGAGCAAGAAATATATTACCTGAGTAAGAAATTCACACCTTATGAAGCACCGTATTCTCTGGTTGAACGCACTTGTTGTGCTTTGACCTGGACAGCCCAGAAATTGAGGCATTATTTCTGTGCCTACACTACATACCTCATATCTAGGATGGATCCCCTGAAGTACATATTTCAGAAGCCCATGCCTATTGGGAAGTTGGCTAAATAGCAGATACTACTGAGTGAGTTCGACATCATCTATGTAACTCAAAAGGCAGTCAAGGGGCAAGCATTGATAGATCACCTCACTGAAAATCCGGTAGGAGGAGAATACAAACCCTTGAAAACGTACTTTCCTGATGAAGAACTATCATTCATAGGAGAAGACATTACTGAATCATGTGACGGTTGGAGGATATTCTTTGATGGAGCCGCAAATTTCAAAGGAGTAGGCATTGTAGCAGTTTTGGTTTCAGAAACGGTTCAGCATTATCCTGTATCTGCTAAACTCAGATTTTTCTGCACTAACAACATGGCAGAGTACGAAGCCTATATACTAGGGCTCAACATGGCAATCGACATGAACATTCAGGAGTTACTGGTAATCGGTGATTCAGATTTGCTTGTGCAACAGGTACAAGGAGAATGGGCCACCAAGAATTCCAAGATATTGTCATATCTGCACCATGTGCAGGAATTGAAAAGGAGGTTCATAAAGATAGAATTCCGACATATGCCCATGATTCAGAATAAGTTCGTCGACGCATTAGCCACTTTGTCTTCCATGATACAACATCCAGATAAGAACTATATTGATCCCATTCCAGTGAGGATCCATAATCAGCCAGCATATTGTGCTAATCTCGAGGAGGAATTAGATGAAAGCCTTCGTTCCATGACATCAAGGAGTACTTATCAAAAGGAGAATACCCGGAGCATGCAAATCACATTCAGAAATGCACGCTCTGGAGATTGTCAAAACACTTCTTTCGCGACGGAGGGAACTTGTACAGAAGAACTACGGATTTGGGTTTGCTAAGGTGTGTCAACACAAAGGAAGCTTCTAAGCTACTTGAGGATATGCATGCTGGGACATGTGGTCCGCACATGAATGGTTTTGTTCTGGCCAAGAAGATACCCAAGGCATGTTACTTTTGGATGACCATGGAGACGGATTATATTCAGTATGTCCGCAAATACTTTCAGTGTCAAGTGCATTCCAACATGATAAAAGTGCCGCCAAATGAGCTCAATGCAACAAGCTCACCGTGTCCATTCGCTGCCTGAGGAATGGATGTTATTGGTCTGATTGAGCCCTTTGCTTCGAACGGATACTAGTTTATTCTAGTAGCCATTGATTACTTCACAAAATGGGTAGAAGCTGCATCTTACAAAGCTGTAACCAAGAAAGTTGTTGCAGATTTTGTCAAGGATCGTATTGTCTACCAATTCGGAGTTCCTAAGTCCATTATTACTGACAATGCCACCAACCTCAATAGCGATGTGATGAAAGCTATATGTGAAACTTTCAAAATCAAGAACAAGAATTCCACCGCCTACAGACCTTAGATGAATGGAGCCGTAGATGCTGCCAACAAAAACATTAAGAATATATTAAGGAAAATGGTAGAAAATCACAAGCAGTGGCATGAGAAGTTACCCTTTGCTCTATTAGGGCACCATAGTTTGCACGTCAACCGGGGCAACCCCCTACATATTGGTTTATGGTACTAAGGCTGTCATCCTAGCTGAGGTAGAGATTCCTTCTTTAAGAGTCATACAAGAAGTTGAACTCAGCGATGCGGAATGGATAAGGAGCCACTATCAACAATTGGCCCTTATCGATGGAAAGAGGATGAACGCAGTATGCCACATCCAACTTTATCAGAACAGAATGCCTAGAGCTTTCAACAAAAGAGTCAAACCAAGACAGTTCACACCAGGGTAGTTAGTATTGAAAAAAGTCTTCCCGCATCAAGATGAAGCCAAAGGGAAATTCTCTCCCAACTAGCAAGGTCCGTACATGGTTGACAGGGTCCTGACAGGAGGAGCACTCATACTTGCAAAAATGGATGGAGAAATATGGCCAAAACCAATCAATTCAGACACAGTCAAGAGATATTATGCCTAGATTATCTCACGTTTCTTTTCTGATGTAATTGAACTACGCTTAACTTGATTCCCGTTTAAGAGGGGATACGTAGGCAGCCTTATGGGTTCGGTCATATCATAATAAAATTTTTATTTTCCCCAAAATCAGAAATTGGGGCAAAATTTTGTGGAGGGTCCTCAAAATTTTGGAGCAAGTCTAGCCAGCGTCACCACATGCCAGGAAGTTAGTAATCAGTCAAGAACTGGAGCAACATTTTGAGAAGGATTCTCAATGTTCTGAAGAAGATTCAGGAGGGTCCGCCATCCACAAACAGTTAAAAAATCATCTACCAAACTGGGGCAGAATTTTGAGGAGGACCCTCAAGATTCCAACATAAGAGAGCTACAATGCCTTTGGAATGTGTTGCAATTACTAGTTCATCAAAGATTACTTGATATATCAATACGCTTCCAAAACGATTCTATTTTATCAATGAATGCATATTTTTTTCTAAATTTCTATTTTTCATAACGGTCAGGTGCTACCTTGGGAACTCGAAGGGGGCTTCCAGAGCGGAGCAGAACAAGGTTGGCAGACGGACAAGAACAAACCCCCCCTCATAAAACTTATTATTTTCCTTCAACGCAAGCACATTTGACGTAACGGGAGCATTCGCGATTTTTCCTAGCGAAGACATACTCCACCCTTATTTTCCTTCTCTATGCATGAGACAAAGCCCTGTCTCCATGCTTGCATAAGTCTAATCCCTGACTCCATATCTGCATAAGGCTGAGCATTGCCTTCCGTTTCATGGGACTAAGCCTTGTCCTGAATCTTGCATGAGGTTAAGCTCTACCTCCATATTTGCATAAGGCTAAGTAATGCCTTCTCTTTGCATGAGACTAATCTCTGTCTCCAATCTTGCATGAGTCTGATCCTTGACTCCACATTTGCATGAGTCTAATCTCTGACTCCATAGTTGCATGAGTCTAACCTCTGACTCCACATTTGAATGAGTCTAATCCTTGACTGCATATTTGCATGAGTCTAATCCTTGACTGCATATTTGCACGAGTCTAATCTCTGACTCCACATTTGCATGAGACTAAGCCCTGTCTCCAATCTTGCATGAGTCTAATCCCGGACTCCATAGTTGTATAAGGCTAAGCACTGCCTTCTCTTTGTATGAGGTTAAGCTCTACCTCCATATTTGCATAAGGCTAAGCATTGCCTTCCATTTGCATTGGACTAAGCCCTGTCCCGAATCTTGCATGAGGTTAAGCTCTACCTCCATATTCGCATGAGGCTAACTCCTGCCTCCCTCCTGCATGAGTCTAAGCCCTGACTCTATATTTGCATGAGCCTAATCCTTGCCTCCCCATTTGCATAAGGTTAATCCTTGCCTCCCCACTTGCACGGGACTAAGCACTATCCCTCTTTGCATAGATGTTTCTTTATTTTCTACAACTATCTACTTGTTTTTCAATCGGTCTAAGCTCTGCCCTCTACTTTGCAAGACTAAGCCTTGTCTTATTACATCATATTATTGCATATCATGGGTTGAAATATTGTCAATCTGTCCAAAGGCATCATCATCTAAAGGCACCATCCTCATAGCCGGAAGACACCATCCCATGGCCTGAGGATCTCTTGAACTTGCATATCATTATTTAAAGGCGTCACGGTTTGGAGGCCCCATTTTCACGGCCCGAGAACACCATTTCATGTCCTGAGAATCCCTCACTAAACAATTCATGTCCCAAGAAATCATGGTCCGAGGACATCATATTTAACCGTCCGAAGACAACCTTCATGGTCCAAAGGGAATTTGCATCATGTGTACATTTTCGCAAATACGTTTGTAGCATCTTTTATCTGTAGATAACCAGTAAGAAACCACTATCCTAGTCGGAGCAATCTCTCTTCAGTTCCCTCTAACCGTCCCGAGCCTTAACCGTTCACCGTAGCCGCTTCCGCATCTCGTGTCTGTCCTTGCCATAGTTTCATCGGCCAACTCCGCGGGTGAAACAAAAACTACACATGGCCTGATTCCTGTAAAATCAAGGATATGTAGGCAACTCAAAAATCGGAGTTTGGCCTCCCTCTTTCAAAACACCTCATCCAGTCAAAATTGGCCATCATTTCTTTACCCGAAAACTCTTTCATCCTTCCCGGGTAAAGAGGGGCAGCTGTTGATAACCAATTTTTGTCTATATATTTTTAAATATGCATAAATACCTTCAAATAGCATATATATACATATATAAGCATGCATAAGGTTTTTATAATTTTTCCATAATTTTAAGGGTTTAAATTGATTTATTTTCTCATCTTTATTCATAAAATTCCCAATAGTTATTTCCAAAATTATTGTTATGATGATTTATTCATTTAATTTCAATACTTATGGCAAAATATGGCCAATAGATATTTTGTGCATTTTTATAATTACATTTAGTATTTTTAAGCTAAATTGCATATAATTGCAATGTTAGCCCATTTTAATGTATAATTACATTTTATATGCGTGAAATTAGTCCCTGTATATTTAAAATGGTAATTATATATTTTAAATAATTTTGGAACATTAAATTATTTTCCAAAAATTGCCTACTATTTATTATAAATTAAAATAGGGAAAATTGGCTATTGAATTTATAGCCAGATTTGGCTTTCGATTTTAACCAAATTGAACCCACTTCCCATCCCAATTTCCTACCCAATTAACCCGATCCAGACCCTATAAACTCCTACCCAAACCCGGAACCCATCTACCCGGGCAAATGCTAACCGTTGATCTCCCAGATCAACGGTCCAAATGAGTCCTTTCTTTTTTTAATCCTAAAGACCACTAACCCTATCTCATTTCTGAGATTCTGTCGCCCTCAAACTCTCTTATCTCCTCTCTTCTCTCAATCTAACCCTAATATTCTTCAACCATCGCCTCCCTCTCCGATCATCTCCGGTGACTATCTTTCAACCCCAAGCCTCCAATGGTCCCTCCATCGCCTTGCTCATCATCTTTGAGGCCTTCAAGGGCCCTGGTCCATGCCGATTTGTATCTAGGGTTTCTGGTTTGGGTGTTCACGGCTTCTTCGGTGTGATTTTGGGCAAAATCACACCATATATGTTACGATCTTTGAAGTTTAAGCAGGTTCTTCTATTTCTATTTGGGTTTGCTTTGAAACCCTAACTTTCATTTGTATTTCTCATATTTGTGCTCTTTTTTAACGATTAAATTCTATTTCTTTCTATGTTTTACACTATTCTCAAACCTCTTTTGAAAACTCATCAACTTTAAATATCTTTTACTTTCTTTAAAATTAGGGTTTCTCAGAGTTTCTTCTACACTTGTTTAAACTGACTTTTCTTTATGTTTAAACCTCTTTCCCTGCATATTTTGACTGATTCTATGTTCTTACTTCTTTTTCAACTCGTCTCTGTCAAAAGCCCTAATCTTTTTTAGACCTTCTTTGTTTTGGTTCTTTGTGTTAGCATGACTACTCGACTTTGTTAAGTTTCTATGGTTACCATGCTTTGAATGGGTATTTACTGAATCTTTAGCCTACTTGTATCACCTCTGTGTGATTGTATTTATCTTGATTTGTTCATCTCTTGCCTCTTTCTGTCAATATTGCTGACCTTGCCTGTTTGCTACTTCTGTTTGTCTTTCTCTATTTATATGTTGAAGTATAGAATCATAACCCTATCCTGATTTGATTTTGATTTCCTTATTTGATTGAAAGGTTTTCATTTAGAACCCTAAAACTCTACCTCATCTATTTAAATTGACCGATCCCCTAACTTATTTGTTGTGGTACTTTGTTCTTACTAAATCATTCCTTAATTGGAGTTTTCTAAACCTAGTCCTTATTGACTACTCTATGCTTGCTGAACATTGATTCTTTCCTTATTTAGTCATGTACTAATTTTTTCTTGCCTTATATGATACTTAATCTTACCATTTGATTTGATTCCCTTAACTTAAGGAGTACTTGCCTTGATTTCTAAATGACTGATTCCGAGTTCCTTAATTACCATGTTACTATGATTTTAACCTTATTTTACAACCTGTTTTCAACTATAAAGACTCCAGTCTTTCATTAACATAGACAAAAACACTTGGGTTCAAAAACTATCCCTACTACTTTAAAAAATCTTTGTTCTTTCTCGTGCTATTTGCTACTATTTGTTGGCTGCAAGCCAAGGCTAACCATTTGTGTTTTCTTGTTCTTTCATTCTGCTTACTCTCCTCTTCACTTGTATGTCCTAGTTTCAATTTGAAGTTCCAACAACAACATGTTTCTCCTAATGTTCCAGTTTCTCTTGTTTCTGGTTTGCTTCTATTTGTGGTTCTGTTGTGGAATTTGTAGTTATGAGTTACGTATCAGCATGTTTTTATGTCTTCCCCCTTCCCTTAGATTACTACATTCCCCTTATGTGTGTTTCTGAGCATGCCTTTCCAATTATCTTTTACTTATTGTATACTTACCATCCTATATCCCATAGATCCCCAAATTCCTATCACCCCTCTATGTGTTTGTGTTTTTCATGACTGCTTCTGTGACTATGCCAATGTCAGCTATTTCTGAGAATGTCTAAACTAGTCCTAAGACCTTTTCTAGGTTATGTGTTTGTAGCCTAAATGTTCTATGTGTCCCAATCCCCTTGACCCATGTGTGTGTGACTACTAAATTCACTTGATTATGTGAACTAGCTGTGTATGATCCTATCCTAAGGTATTTGAACATTGTTAACTACTCCAATCACTTTTTCAAACAATCTTTGTTGATTTGTTGAATTACTTTCAAAGGGGACTTTTGTTAAGTAAAATCTTACTAAAACCTTTTCAACTTGTGTCCTTCACTTCTCACTCTACTCTTAGTCAATAAGTTCTGGCCCCTCTAGTATGTGTACTGCCTTAGGATCATTTTGAGAACCCTATGAACTCTGGCATACTGAGGCTGGCCTTTCCACACTGCACTTGTTCAATTCTTTGGTTACTAAGTCTAGGTGTAAGTACTGCCCGAGATCCTTGAAATCCTTAGGGAACTTTGATGCACCTAGACCATAATTTGTCTATGTAACTGAGGCTTATGAGACCATTGGAGGGTTTGGGAAACCTGGGCCTAATTGAAGGCTCCCTATAGAATATCTTATTGATTATATGTAAACAGATATTGGGGTATTTAGTAAAAAGGGATGGGTAGATATATAGTTTATGGGGTAATACGGGTAGAAATCCTGCTCTTAGAATCTTCTTTTAAAGTTTGTCTGCTATACTAAATAGAAAACATGTTCATAGGACTTTACTCTTTGGAATCTGATTGCTTTGCCTAATAGAAATCATGCCAATAGGATTTCACTTTTAAGTTTGTTTGCTCATCGAATAGAAACCATGTCTATAAGGTTTTTCATTCTGACATATTAGAAACCATGTTATAGGTTACAAACAATCATGTGTTAAATTCAGTTCAATAATAGATGCCATGCCTATAGGACTTAATGCTGATTCAGTTGTAACAAGTATTCTTGTATGTTGCTATACCTACAAATCGATTAAAATCAGTGATCCGCCTAGATATCATGCCTATTGGAAGACCTACTCACAATTCTATCTAATTTAGTCTGATAAATCAACTTCATTATGCCTAGTTTATTTTTTAGGTGGTCTTCTTAAGTGTTAAGCGTTTTCTGAAACAAGTTCTTTCAAACTGCCACTATCTAATTAGATATCATGCCTATAGGTATTAAAGGAGTTTATTTCAAAATCTATTTGTTTCTGCATTAATACAGACACCGGCATTCTGCATATAGGCAAGCCTTTAGGGCGTTTTCAAAAATTGATTTCTCTAAGACTGTCTCTGTCGCTTAACGTTTCTGATTCTAACTGGCTTTTAAAAAAGTCCCTAGGTAACTACTAGGGTACAACTTCTGAGTATAAAAAGTTTTGTCTATTTCTGCATATTCACTTAGATATCCTGCTTTTGGACATTGACTAATAAAAGACCTTAACTGTGTTTGAGTCGTGCTACTTGTGTGTTTGTTTGAGGAGGAAACTCTAAGACTCTTAATTGCTCCCATTATGTGAAAGTCTTAAATGTTTTGACTGTCGCCTTAGAATTTTTGCCTTTCTAAACCTTAGGGGTACATTTATAACTACCTATAGGTAGAGGTCCTAACTCCCTCCAGGACCATTAATAAGGGACGGGTAGCAGCACGCGATTGGAATCATTGACCCAACACTCGCTTTGCATGACCAATAAGGGGATGGGAAGGGTATACATGGGATATGATGACTACGCATTAATGTCACGTATAGCCCCTCATTGAGGAGTGTTTACCAGACATTGCGTGGGGTCATCCTATAGGATAACCAACCTAGGACCACTCTTTAACAAATCCTCTCTTTATTTAAATCTTTGTTTTACGACTGTTTCAAACCTTTATCTTACTACTTGAGTTATCCAATGTGTTCTACTTGCAACTTATTAGATTCAACTATTTATATGGACTAATTTGTGAATATAAGTTCGGCCGGGACCCACAATTGTAGACCAAGAGTGGTGCCTAACACCTTCCCCTCGAGGTTATTTCGAGCCCTTACCCTAATCTCTAGTAATGCAAACCAACCCAAGAGTTAATCGCTCTAGGTGCCCTAATGCACCATAATCCGTTAGGTGGCGACTCTTCAAATACCCAATTCCCAAAATGAAATGAGTCATTACACCCCATGAACGCCGAAACTCGCTTTCGCTAGAAAAAAAAGGGGTGCCACATATGGCTCATCACAGAAGCTAAGGGGGGCCATCCTAGGCCTAGGTCACAGGTGCGGACACCTGGGCGCAAATGCGCTTCCGCAGGCTTGACTTTTCCTTCCGTAGAAGTGGAACTAGGAGGGGCTTATGAGGGACCTCGAGTGCGTTCGAAATTCTGGAGAAGCGGGATCGCAGAAGCGAGCATTTGTATGCAGAAGCGAAGGGAGCTGGGCCTAAGTGAAGACCACACCAGCGATGGAAATTCCGCAGGTGCAGAGCCGTAGATGCGGCTGAGGGTTTTCAGGTGCGAAATTGCTGGGCAGAAAAGGGTGTGTTCGATAGTTTAATTTCGTTCTTCATATTTTGACCTAGAGAGCTCGGTTTGTGGTGATTGTTTGAGGGATTTTCAAGTAAGTCATCGGGGTATGTATTTCTAACTTGAATTTAGCTATTATACATGAACCCATTGTTATTTTCGTCGTTTAATTAGTAATTTGAGTTGGATAATTATGGGGAAAATTTGTGAAACTTCTTAGACCTAATTTTGGGGATTTGAAAGGTAATTTGAAGTCAGATTGGAGTAATTTTGTATGGTTGGACTCATTACATAATGGATGTTTGAATTTGTTAAGTTTGGTCGAGTTCCATAACGCGAGCTCGGAGTTGACTTTTTTAATTGACTTTTTGTTTTTCTTTAAAAATTTCAACTTTATTGTTTGTAATAGCTTCCTATAGTTTGTATTTATGGTATGAAGTTGTTTTGGCTAGATTCGAGTCGTTCATAGTTGGGTAATCACTGGAAAGGCTTACTAGTGGATTGAGTTAGCGTGTTTTGAGGTAAGTGTCTTTTCTAACTTTGTGTAAGGGAATTACCCCTTAGGTTTGGTGTTGTTTTGTGTTAATTGCGATATGTGGTAGTCGTGTACACAAGGTGACGACTCGGGCTAAGTGTGGTAATTGTCTGGTTTTTGCTGTGAAGATTCTTTCCATGCCTATAGTTGAGTTTCCATGACATGTTATATTCATCATCTTTAGTCTATATTCACATGCTTTACTTGACAACATTAATACTTGTCTTATCTCTTACTTTCTAATTGTCTTTACATGTTTAGTTGAAGTTATTGTTCTCTCAATTCCTTATTCATAATTTAACCGTTGAGTTCCTTTACTTGAAGTTGTTATTTCTTGAATATCATTTTCTTGAATTTGGTGTCGAAGTTATAAAGTCCATGATTCACATTGAGGCAAAGTTGTAAAATTGTTGAAATACCACTCTTGTTGAGTTATTCACTTTTGGTTGCTATTGTTGAGAATCTTGTACGTATTGTGGTTGAGCCATGGGCTATTCATTGTGGAAAAACTATTATTGTTGACTTCTTTGGCAAGTTGTGGTATTGGGCACTTGAGGTGCGATTTGTACGCATGCGGTGGTATAAGGATTGGGGTTGAAACGCATGCGGTGAGATAAGGTGGGCTTGATACACGTGTTGCTAGTAGGGGAACTACTTTAAGCCACATGGTGTGATAAGGTGGGCAATAACCCCGGTGGATATTTTGGAAAAATGATTTTCAAAACTAAATACAAGGCTCCCACGGTGATAGAAGAAAAGATTGTGATTTGATTTGGGAAATGAGACTACAAGGCGGTACATCGGTAGTGATTCTTGTTGATACCTTTCATTTACATCACTTGTGTTTTGTTTGCATTGCTTCCTTGGCATTCTTATTATATATTTTCTTCCATAATGTCTTAATTGCCTTATCATTGTAGCTATTCTTGTTATATTTATTCATTGTATCATTTCCATTATTTTTCACTATCATACTGTCATATACTTGTTCAGTTTTCTTGTTTATTCCAGTTGGTGTCTTGACCTAGCCTCGTCACTACTGTACCGAGGTTAGGCTTGATACTTACCGGGCACCATTATGGTGTATTCATGCTATGCTTCTGCACATCTTCTTGTGCATATCCAGGTACCTCACACCAGCCTAGGTACCAGTGAGTCGAGCTCTGATCGGAGACTTCAAGGTATACCTGCTGGCGTTCGCAGGCCTCAGAATCACCCTCTATCTAGTTCTACTTCATTTTTTATATAGATACTGTTGTATAAGGATGTTCAGTATACTCTTGTGGAGCTTGTGACTCGGTATCACCAGATTTTGGGAGTTATGTTCTCTTGAGTTGCAGGGCCTTTTTATGAAAGCTATTGGTTAAATTGAAAGTTTCATTACTATTTCAGTTAAATTATACATGTATTCTAGGCTTACCTAGTCTTAGATACTAGGTGCCATCACGACATCCTACGGAGGGAAATTGGGGTCGTGATAATTATTTTCAATTAAATATAAACAACAGTAAAGATAATATCCAAAGGTGAATCCATGGCATGCGAACATCAAGCAGGTATACCTTGAATTCTCAAGCCGCACATACACAACTCTCAAAGCCAATACGATAAGAAGTAGCTGGACAAAAATGTGCAGAAGCGTAGCATGAGTACACCACAACGGTACCCAGTAAGTATCAAGACTAACCTCAGTGGAGTAGTGACAAGGTAAGTTGAGACACTCACTAGACATAAAACCTGTGCAATATATTAACATAAATCTAGCGATGGAAAGAACATCATTGTAAAGATAACAACGTAAAGGTTATTAATATAAAACCAACAAAGGAATAGTAGAAACACAATTGGCAGCAAGAAGTAAACGGGTAATAAAGCATCAACATAATGAGAACACGGATGAAATATGAATGAACTCAAATTAGGAAACATATGACAATTTAAGTAATCAAATCATTCCCAACGCATGACTTACAACAAGAATTACCCAAGGCACCATATCTCGTAACAACAAATCATAAACTACAATTCTGAATCTTACAAGCACGGCACCTTGTGCCCACATTACCAATCACCTTCATATGGACCATGTGTTAACATGTACATTTTATCCATGTCAAATACCAAATAAAATATTTAAGAGATTTTATTTAAATACAATAAGGTAAAATAACAATCTCGAATAAAGTAAGGCATCAAATGAGAAAATGAGTTTATTTTAGAAACTAAATAAAGTAAAATAAAATACAGTTTATACAAAGTAGAGTATCAAATGAATTTAGTTTAGAAATCAATAGGGTAAAGAAAATAACGTTTTGAAATAAAGTAAAGCATCAAATAATTTAACGAATTAAATATAAAATTAGTTAAAGTAAAGCGTGATATCATTTTTATGTAAAGTAAAACATCAAATGGGGTAATGAGTTTAATTTTAGGATCTATTAAATTAAAGTATGATAACCATTAAAGAAAGTAATAAAGCACCGAGTGAGATACGAGTTTTATCTTGAAAGTCAAATAAATAAAGAACCTTAATAATAATTTTATTTAGAACCTCTATGTAACCAACAACTCAACAAAGTATGATATAATGACTCCATGCAAGCAAATTCATCTTGAAAATCAAATCACCAAGTAACACGGAGGCACATTAAAGAAACATATCAAATCATGTAGAATGCATGACTCACATAGGAAATCACAATCGTTCTAACAAAAAAATAACAATAATTAACAAAATACAATCAAAATAGAAGTGATATGTTTCACGAAAAATATTACCCGTTTAAATCAACAAGCCATTTGTAACGACCCGAATGGTCATCTTGGGTGTTGTAGCATCGTGCCCCTATTTACTGCTTATTTTATGCTCAATTGTTATTATGTGACTTATCGGGATTGTTCGTTTAGTTCCGCGGTTGTTTCGGAATAATTTGGGACACTTAGTGCTAAGGTTGGAAACCTAAGTTGAAAGAGTTGACCGGATATTGACTTATGTGTAAATGGCCCTGGAATGGAGTTTTGACGATTTCGATAGCTCCTTATAGTGATTTTTAGATTTAGGAGCGTGTCCGGATAGTGATTTTTAGGTCCATAGGTGATTTTTGCTTGAAATGGCGAAAGTTGAAAAATTAGAAGGTTGGAGAGTTGAGAAGTTTGATCGAGAGTTAACTTTGTGGTTACCGAGCTCGGATTTTTTTTCTAGAAGTTAGAATAGGTCCGATGTATCATTTATAAGTTGTGTGCAAAATTTGAGGTTAATCAGAGTTGATTTGATAGGTTTGAGTACTCGAATGTAGAAGTTAGATGTTCATAAGTTCATTAGGCTTGAATCGATGCACGATTCATGTTTTTAGTATTGTTTCATGTGAGTTAATGCTTCAGGCTAATTGGTATGATGTTTTAGGACATGTTGGTATATTTGGTTAAGATTCCGGAGGCCATAGGCGTGATTCGGATCATGATCGGCGCATTTTGAACTTTGAAAGATTTCTGATTTTGCTAGTGCTAGTTTTCTTGTATGCGATCGTGAGAGGAGGATCGCAATTGCGAACTATTGTTGTGGCAGCTGAGATTTTTGTTCTATGCATTCGCGAGCTAGGGTCTGCGATCGCATATGTTGGAGAGTCAGTGAATCCGAAACGTGTGGGTTAAGTCGTGTTCACGAAGAGGAAAGGCAGAAGCTGGGGTCGCACACTTTGTTCTGCTTGATCGCGTGAAGAGGGTAGCGATCACGTAGGTTTGGGATTTTGTGAATCACGCTCGCATGGGGTTATCCGCATTCGCATAGAGTAATATTTTGGCAGCTTGGATTTTGTACTTCCAGATCGTAAAGAAGATCCACCTGGGTAGAATATAAGTTTAAAAAATGAGGGTTTGAGTTATATTTCACAATTTGATTTGAGAGCTCAGATTAAGGTGATTCTTGGAGAGATTTTCACAGGAGTGATATGGGTAAGTGATTCTAACTCCGATTTGGTTAAATTATATGAATATACCATTTCTTTCATCATTTAATTAGTGTTTTGGGTTGAACAATTGGGGGAAAATTGTAGAAATTTCCTAGGCTTTAATTTGAGGATTTGATGGTCGAGTTGTGATCGAATTTGAGTAAATTTGGTATGTTTGGACTCGTGGTTGAATGTTTGTTCGGATTTTGTAACTTTTGTTGGTTTCCGAGACGTGGCCCGGGGTTGACTTTTGACTTTTCTTAAGAAATCAGCTTTATCATATGGAATTGATTCCTATAGCTTGTGTTGATTGTATTGAATTGTTTGTGACTAGATTCGAGTCGTTCGGAGGCCGATTTGCGAGGCAAAGACTTATTATTCTAGAGATTTGCATGGTATGAGATAAGTATTACTTCTAAACTTAGTTATGAGGGTATGAATCCCTGAATTATGTGTCATGTGGTTGGTGTTAAGGTGACGCACATGCTAGGTGACGGGCGTGTGGACGTGCACCGTAGAAATTGTGATCCGGTCGATTCTGTGGTACTGTGTAGTCATCAAACCTTGTAGCCATTCATGTGATCTCTATGTTTTGGAGTAATTGAGCTGTAGATTCATGTTAGAAATCATGTTAGGCTATATGCTTATCTTGTTAAGACCCAGTATGGTCATTTCTGCTGTTGAATTATTTGCTTAGATGGCAATTTTTTACTCAGTCACATCCATCATTTGCATATCATATCTCAGTCTCAGTTACTATTTATTGTTGTGTTACATATCATTGTTTGGGCTAATTGGCATGAGATTTGTGAGCCCGAGAGACTGGAGAGATTGATGACTAAGTGGGGCCTGATAGCCATGTTGTAGATGAGATTTCTGGATCAGGTTGCACCTGATGACGTCCAAATCCACTACTAAAAAGTAAATGGATACAGTCGCATGCAATATAATTTACCCAACTATGAGTCGGGGTCGAATCCCACAAAAAATAATATGTAAGCGATTAGGTGTGTAATAGAATTATCACTTATTATGCTAAGCCAAACACTTAGAAAGGTTTTGAGAAAATATTGTACGCGGCGAAATTAGAGGACTTGATTTCTCGCTCTCAAGTCATTTTGCAAGAATGCCTCGAGACCCCTAGGACAGGAAGCCACCACCGAGTTCCCGACGTCGGGACTCTTTGAGGCCCGACTCAGAGAAGACGGAGATCGAAGCCAGGACAGAGGGGGAAGCTCCCAAGGCACACGGCTAAGTCTGACAGGGCCGGCCTATCTAGAGCCTATGCTGAGGCATCTCGTCAAGCCATCTCATCTCCATACTTTGTAATTAATGCCCACGTACTTGTAGCCGAGCTCCCATCCTATATAAAGGGGACTCACCCTACTTGTAAGAGGCTGATGTTGCTCCATTTTCTCCACAAGTATAATAATATCTCTTTCTCTCTCTCTCTTATTTCTAACTTGCTTGTTCTCACTGGCCCGAGGCCACCTTTACATCCATCGTTCTCTTGCTTGTTCTTCATCATATAGCTTAGTATTAGCCGTAAAGAGCCTTGTTTAATTATATCCTCAAATGTTATCCCATTCTCGACTATCCCCGATAGATCGAACTCGACCCTAACATCGACCCCGAGGTCCCCCATCGACCAGACCTATACCCGGGCAGCAGGCCCCTCGGTTTGATTACTATCTCGT
The DNA here is from genome assembly GCF_000393655.2 of Nicotiana sylvestris. Taxonomy (NCBI): domain Eukaryota; kingdom Viridiplantae; phylum Streptophyta; class Magnoliopsida; order Solanales; family Solanaceae; genus Nicotiana; species Nicotiana sylvestris. Next base: position 64,519,542 of record NC_091064.1, read on the forward strand.
TTTATCTTGCATTTCATCATTAAACTCTGTATTATTAGCATCAACTGCTCTAACAACTAGCTCAGGAATATATCACATATTTTTAGAATTCCATTTACAAATTTAATTGTTATTACCATTTTCACGGCAAACAAATATTATAGCTAATTGCTAAAATGTAAACTAACCTAGAAAGTATAAATGATCAATGGCTACAAGTAAGGATACACGGGGAATTACACTCAAGTAACGATCCAATATATTTAACGTTTTTACAAATATGAGTAGTTTATGTTAATTAGTGTGATGACCCAAAGGTCATCTTGTATTTTAGAATCCGAATCCGGGTTTCGAGGCCTTCATAACCTCATTTTCGTTCTCCTCAATTTACGTGCATAGTCCAGGCGCGTTTACGGAAAGATTGTATGTGAAATTTAAGAAAAATATTGAATTTAGCCTTTAAAATTGATTAAAGTTGACTTCGGTCAAAAGTTTTGGTAAACGGATCCGGACCTGTGATTTGACAGTTTTGTAGGGTCCGTAGTAAAATATAGGACCTGGGCGTATGCCCGGAATCGAATTCCGAGGTCCCTAGCCCGAGAAAAGAATTATTAAAGAAAATTGCTTGCTGAAAAATATAAGGACTTTTGGAAATGAAATGGTGTGTGATCTTGATGGTATCAGGACCGTATTTTGGTTCTGGAGCCCTGTACAAGTTTAAAATAATATTTAAGTTGAATATTTGAAATTTGGTAAGAATCGGAGTTGATTTGATATAAATCGGACCCTTGGTAGAGAAAATAGAATTTTTGAACTATCTTATGAATTTCATGAGTTTTGGTGGTAAAGTCATTGTTTAATATGTTATTTTAGCGATTTGATTGCACGAGCAAGTCTGTATGATGTTTTTAGACTTATGTACATGTTTGGTTTGGAGCCCCGAGGGCTTGGGTAAGTTTTGAATAGGCCACGAAGTGTTTTGGGACTTAGAGAAAATTGGTTGTTGCATCTGGTATTGTTGCAGGCTCTGATCTCGCAATTGCGAGGTCAGGCTTTTCAAGTGCGAGCCTAACAGGATTGGCAATTGTGAGGGCTTTATTGCAATTGCGAAGAAGCCCAGGCCTGCCTTGTTCACATTTGCGAACCTCCCTTCGCAATTGCAAAGTCATCAGGGAGGGGCCAGTCATCGCAATTGCGACAAAATGCTCGCAATTGCGAGAGGAGCAGAAATGCAACAGGTTTGCAATTGCGAGAGGAGCAGACATGCAACAGGTTTGCAATTGCGAAGCCTGTCTCGTATTTGCGAGCTTCTCAATTGCAAAGCTTTTGTCGCAATTGTGACATCTGCACTTGATCAAAACATCTTTTAGACGGGATTTTCACTTAATTCTTCAAAATTTGAAAACCTAAACTCCTAAGAGCAATATTTCTAGAGCAAGTTCTTCCCCAAATAATAGGTAAATGAATCTTAACTCTTTTTCATCAATCTATTTCATCTTTTTACATAATTTCATCTCAAAATCTATGGTTTTCCATGGGAAATTGGGTGTTCTTGGGTAGAAATAAGGAATTTTAAAATTTGGGGATTTGGACCTCAAATTGAGGTCGGATTTCAAAACGAATTCCATATTTGAGTTCTTGGGTGAATGGGTAATAGGGTTTTGGTTCGAACTTTGAGTTTTGACTAAGCGGGCCCGGGGTCGATTTTTGACTTTTTGGGAAAACATTGGGAAATCTATATTCATGCATTAGAATCGGTTTATTTAGCATTTATTGATGTTATTAAGTAAATATAACTAGATTCAAGTGGATTGGAAGTGGAACAGAGAGGTAAAAAGGTAATTGAGGCGATTTTGTCCGTGTAATTGAGGTAAGTGTTTGGTTTAACCTTAACTTGAGGGAATAGGATTTGTTGTCTTATTTGCTACGTGTTAGTGTTGAGTACGACGTATAGGTGTGGTGACGAGTATCTATACGTTGGTGTCAAGCATGCAAGTGAGTCTTAAACTGTGAATGTTGTGATTCTTAATATGTACAATTCATGCATAAGTTGATGATTATTCATGTTGAACCGGACTTATGATATTTTATTTGTAATTGACCATCATTGAGTATTGACTCAAGTTGAGATTTAATTTGTGAAGATAACTATTGAAACAAGATTGGTTATAGCTGATTACCTTGCCGGGATGTTATTGTTTCTATTTTTGATTCCCTTGTCGGGACGTATTATTTCTATTGTTTGGGTGAGGAAGAGTGTAAAGCACGAAAGGTGATGCCGTGCATGATATTGTGAGTGAGTGTTAATGCACGAAGGGTGATGTCGTGCCAATTTTGTGAGTGTTAATGCCCAAAGGGTGATGCCGTGCCGATATTGTGAGTGTTAATGCACAAAGGGTGATGTCCTGCCGATATTGTGAGAATTAATGCACGAACAGTGATGTCGTGCCATGATTATGAGAGTTAATGCACGAAGGGTGATGCCGTGTGGTTTCTGTTGGTTTTTATGGTGAGAACGAGAGCAAAAGCACGAAGGGTGATGTCGTGCACGTGTTACTATTTCATTATTCCTGTTGATACAAATATGGTGTTCATTATGCTTCTCTATTGAAATACTGTTAGAATTTGATATTCCTCGCAGCATGTTCCCCTTCCCATCTTTATCAGTTATTTTCAGTTATTATTGTTCTATTCGTATATGATTTAACTGCACAGGTTTACATGGTCATCGTGTCCTAGCCTCGTCACTACTTCGCCAAGGTTAGGCTCGACACTTACCAATACATGGGGTCGGTTGTACTGATACTGCACTGTGCACCTTTTGTGTTGATTTTGGTGCCGGACCTTGTGAGTAGCTTGAGTTTGCTGCCTTTAGTCCAAGGAGATCAAGGTAGATCTGCTGGCATTCGCAGAGCCTGAAGTCCCCTTTTCTCACTTTAGTTTTTTTTGTCTCTTCTATTTCGAGAACAGTTGCACTTCTTTTAGACTTATATTTGTAGTAAATCTTAGTCGTTTGTGGATTGTGACACCAGATCTATGGGGCAGTTGTCGCGCCCCCTTTTTTCCTCCGCGGAGAAAGTTCGGGTTTCGATATTCATGGGGGTAATAACTCATTTCCTTTTGGGAATTGGGTATTTGAAGAGTCGCCACCTATCAGATTATGGTGCGTTAGGGCACCTAGAGCAATTAACTCTTAGATTAGTTTGCATTACCAGAGATTAGGGTAAGGGAACGAAATAACCTTGAGGGGAAGATGTTAGGCACCCCTCAAGGTCCACAATGGTGGGTCTCGGCCGAACATATATTCACGAATTATTCCATTAACAAATAAATAGTTGAATCAAATAATTTGCAAGTAAAGCATATTGGACGTTGTATAACTCAAATAATAAGACAAAGGTTTTTAACAAGTTGTATATAAAACAAAGTTTTAAATAGAAGGGATTTGGGAAAGGAGGGGCCCTAGGCTGGCTAGGATTTGGTTGAGAGTTAATGAGAAAAGAGAGGATTAAATTAGGGCGGTTGATTTGGAAAAATGGTTAAGGTTGGGGGGTCGTTTGGAATAAAAAAAGACAAGAACGAACGAGGGCCGTTGATCTTTTAGATCAACAACCAGGATTTGATAGGTTTTGGGTTGGGTAGGGGTAATTAGGGCATGGGTTGGGTTATTTAATACGAAATTGGGCTGGGGTGTTGGGTTCAATTAAGACTAAAATTGAAATGCAGTCTAGCTATATTTTAAATAGCCAATTTAATCCCATATAATTTATAATAAATAATAAATAATTTCGTGTACTAAAATGATTTAAAATAGATATTTAACATTTTAAAATATAGAAGATCAATTTTATGCATATAAATGTAATTATACATTAATAGGGCTAATATTGCTATTATATGCAAATTAGCTTTAAAATGCAAAATGCAATTATAAAAATGGACTAAAATTATTTTAACAATATTTTGGCATAAATATAGAATTTAGATGACTAAATTACCATAATAATAATTTGAGGGGAAATTATCGGGGATTTTATGAGTAAAAGGGGAGGAAATAAATCAATTTAAAATCTTTAAAATTATAGAAAAAATTATAAGAACCTTGTGCATGCTTATATATGCATATGTATGTTATTTTGAAAGTATTTATTCATATTAAAAATATATAAGGAAAATTTGGGTATCAACAGTTGCCCCTCTTTACCTGGGAAGGATGAAAGAGTTTTCGGGTAAAGAAATGATGGCCAATTTTGACCGAACGGGATTCTTTGAAAGACAGGGGCCGGACTCTGGTCTTCGAGCTACCTACATATCCCTGGTTTTATAGGAATCAGGCCGTGTGTAGTTCTGTGTTCATCTGCAGAATACACCGATGAAATTATTGAAAGAACGAAGACGTGATGCCGAAGCGGCTATGGTAAGTGGTTAAAGCTCAGGATAACTGGAGGGAGCTGGAGAGAGATCGCTCCTGCTATGATATCGGTTGCTCACTGGTTACCTGCATATAGAAGATGCTAAAAGCATGTTTTTGCGAAAAATTAAACATGATGCAAATTCCCCTTGGGCCATGAAGGTTGTCTTCGGACGGTTGAAGATGACGTCCTCAGACCATGACGTCCTGGGCCATGAATTATTTAGTGAGGGATTCACAAGCCATGAAATGATATTCTCGGGCCATGAAGATGGTGCCTCCGAACCATGATGCCTTTGAATAATGATATGCAAGTTTGAGAGATCCTCAGGCCATGTCATGGTGTCTTCTGGCTATGAGGATGATGCCTTTAGACTATGACGCCTTTGGATAGGTTGGCGATATTTCAGCCCATGATATGCAATAGTCATGATGTTATCAAGACAATGCTTAGTCTCGTGAAATGGAGGGCAGAGCTTAGCCCGATTGAAAATCGAATAAAGAGTACTTAGAAATAGAGCAATATTCGTGCAAAGAGGGACATTGCTTAATCCCATACAGACGGGGAGGCAAGGATTAGCCTCATGCAAATAGTAAGGCATCTATTAGCCTCATGCAAGTATGGAGGCAGGGATTAGCCTCATGAAGTCAAGGATTAGACTCATGCAAATGGGAGGCAGGGACTAGTCTAATGCAAATGGGGAGGCAAGGATTAGCCTCATGCAAGTATGGAGTCAGGGATTAGACTCATGCAAATAGGGAGGCAGGGATTAGCCTCATGCAAGTGTGGAGTCCGGGATTAGACTCATTCAAATAGGAAGTCAGGGATTAGCCTCATGCAAATGGGGAGGCAAGGATTAGCCTCATGCAAGCATGAAGTCAGGGATTAGACTCATGCAAATAGGGAGGCAGGGATTAGCCTCATGCAAGTATGGAGGCAGGGATTAGCCTCATGGAGTCAAGGATTAGACTCATGAAAGTAGGAAGGCAGGGATTATCCTCATGGAGTCAAGGATTAGACTCATGCAAATGGGGAGGTAGGGATTAGCCTCATGAAAATGGGGAAGCAAGGATTAGCCTAATTCAAGTATGGAGTCAGGGATTAGAGTCATGCAAATAGGGAGGCAGGGATTAGCCTCATGCAAGTGTGAAGTCCGAGATTAGACTCATGCAAACATGGATTAGCCTCATGCAAATGGGGAGGCAGGGATTAGCCTTATACAAATAGGGAGACAAGGATTAGCCTCATGCAGGTATAGAGTCAGGGATTAGACTCATGCATATAGGGAGGCAGGGATTAGCCTCACGCAAGTGTGGAGTCCGGTATTAGACTCATGAAAATAGGGAGGCAAGGATTAGCCTCATACAAGTATGGAGGCAGGGATTAACCTCATGGCATCAAGGATAGACTCATGGAAATGGGGAGGCAGGGATTAGCCTCATGCAAATGGGGAGGCAAGGATTAGCCTCATACAAGTAGGGATGCAGGGATTAGCCTCATGGTGTCAAGTATTAGACTCATGCAAATAGGGAGGCAATTATTAGCCTCATGCAAGTATGGAGGCAGGGATTAGCCTCATAGAGCCAAGTATTAGACTCATGCAGGTAGGGAGGCAAGGATTAGCCTCATGCAAATGTGGAGTCAGGGATTAGACTCATGCAAATAGGGAGGTAGGGATTAGCCTCATGTAAAGAGGGAGCGACAAATAGGAGTAGTATATGTCTTAGCTGGAGATGTATTTGATGTCTGATGGCCTGATTGATAGTGAATTATCTTTCTGTATACATGTTTGGGGGATGCTATCATTACGTCAAATGTGCCTGCGTTCAAAGAAAAATTATAAGTTTTGTGGGGGGGAAGGTTAGTTCATGCTCCTGTCGGCTGGCTTTGCTTTGCTCCGTTCTGAAAGCCTTTCGAGTTCCCCTGGGCGACACCTGACTATTATGGAAATAGAGTTTTTGAAAATATGCAATTATTGATAAAAATAGAGTTGTTTTGGAAACGTATTGATATATAAAATAATTTTTGATGAACTAGTGACTGTAACACATCTCGAAGGCATTGCAACTCTCTCACATCGGAATTTTGTGGGTCCTCCTCAAAATTCTTCCCAGTTTGGTAGAAGATCTTTGACCGTTTGCGGATAATGGATCTTGCCGAACCTTCTCCGGAATTTTGAGAATCCTTCTCAAACTTCTGCCACAGTTTCTTAACTGGTTACTAACTGTCTGACACATGTTGGCGTTGGCCGGACTTGCTGTGGAATTCTGATCTTCGGGGAAATGAAAATATTATTATGATATGACCGAACCCATAACGCTACCTACGTATACCCTCTTAAATAGGAATCAAGTCAAGTGTAGTTCAATTACATCAGAAGAGAAATGTAAAGTAATCTAGATATTGTATCTCTTGACTGCGTCTGAATTGATTGGTTTTGCCAAGATTTCTCCATTCATTTCTTCAAGTATGAGTGATCCTCCTATTAGCACCCTATGGACCATGTACGGACCTTGCCAGTTGGGTGAGAATTTCCCTTAGGCTTCATCTTGATGTGGGAAGATCTTCTTCAACACCAACTGACCTGGTGCAAACTGCCTTGGTTTTACCCTTTTGTTGAAAGCTCTGGACATTCTGTTCTGATAAAGTTGGCTGTGACACACTGCGTTAATCCTTTTTCCATCTTTAAGGGCCAATTGCTCATAGCGGATCCTTATACACTCTACATCGCTGAGTTCAGCTTCCTGTATGATTCTAAAAGAAGGAATCTCTACCTCGGCTGGGATGACAGCCTCGGTACCATAAACCAGCATGTACGGAGTTGCTCCGGTTGACGTGAGAATTGTAGTGCAGTATCCTAACAAAGCGAAGGGTAACTTCTTATGCCACTATTTGTAGTTCTCTACTGTTTTCCTTAGTATCTTCTTAATATTTTTGTTGGCGGCTTCTACGGCTCTATTCATCTGAGATCTGTAGGCTGTGGAATTCTTGTGCTTGATTTTGAAAGTTTCACACATAGCTTTCACCAGATCACTATTGCGATTGGAAGCGTTGTCTGTGATAATGGACTCGGGAACTCCGAATCGGTAGATAATACGATCCTTGAAAAAATCTGCGATAACTTTCTTGGTTACAACTTTGTAATATGCAATTTCTACCCATTTTGTGAAGTAATCAATGGCTACCAGAATAAACCTGTCTGTTTGAAGCAGCAGGCTCAATCGGACCAATAACATCCATTCCTCAAGTGGCGAATGGCCAAGGAGAGCTTGTTGAATTGAGCTTATTTGGCGGCACTTTTGTTATGTCAACATGCACTTGACATTGAAAGTATTTGCGGACACACTAAATGCAATCGGTCTTCATGGTCATCCAAAAGCAACCTGCCCTGAGTATCTTCTTAGCCAAGACGAAACCATTCATGTGTGGACCACAGGTCCCAGCATGCATATCCTCAAGTAGCTTAGAAGCTTCCTTTGCGTCAACACATCTTAGTAAACCCAAATCAGGGGTTCTTCTGTAAAAGTTCCCTCCACAGTGGAAGAAGTGATTTGACAATCTCCGGAGCGTGCGTTTCTGAGTGTGGTTCGCATGCTCCGGGTATTCTCCTTTTGATAAGTATTCTTTGATGTCATGGAACCAAGGCCTTCCATCTATTTCTTCCTCGACATGAGCATAATATGTCGGCTGAATATAGATTTTCACCGGAATGGGATCAATGTAGTTCTTATCTGGATGTTGTATCATGGATGACAAAGTGGCCAATGGGTCGGTAAACTCATTCTGAATTCTGGGTACATGTCGGAATTCTATCTTTGTAAACCTCTTTCTCAATTCCTGCACATGGTGCAGATATGGCAATATCTTGGAATTCTTGGTGGCCTACTCTCCTTATACCTGGTGCACAAGCAAATCTGAATCACCGATCACCAGCAACTCCTGAACGTTCAGGTCGACTGCCATGTTGAGCCCTAGTATGCAGGCTTCCTATTCATCCATGTTGTTGGTGCAGGGAAATTTGAGTTTAGGAGATACCAGATAATGCTGACCCATTTCTAATACCAAAACTGCTCCAATGCCTACTCTTTTGAAATTTGCGGCTCTGTCAAATAACATCCTCCAACCGTCATATGCTTCAGTAATGTCTTTCCCTACAAACGACACTTCTTCATTAGGAAAATATGTTTTCAAAGGTTCGTATGCTCCTCCCACCGGATTTTCAGCAAAGTGATCTGTCAATGCTTGTCCTTTGACCTCCTTTTGAGTTACGTAGACGATATCGAATTCTCTTAACAATATCTGCCATTTGGCCAACTTTCCAGTCGGCATGGGTTTCTGGAATATGTATTTCAGAGGATCCATCCTGGATATGAGCTATGTAGTGTAGGCACAGAAGTAATGCCTCAATTTCTTAGCTGTCCAGGTCAAAGCGCATCAAGTGCGTTCAAGTAGAGAATGTCGTGCTTTAGAAGGTTTGAACTTCTTACTCAAGTAATATATGGCTTGCTCCTTTCTTCTTATCTTGTCATGTTGTCCCAAAACACATCCGAAGGATCCATCTAATATAGATAGATAGAGCAGCAAAGGTCTTCCTGGTTCTGGCGGGACCAGAACTGGTGGTGCGGACAGATATTCCTTGATCTTGTCAAAAGCTTTCTGACAATCCTTTGTCCAGCTCGTTTCAGCATCTTTCCTCACCATCATGAAGATGGGTTCACATATGACTTTGGACTATGCTATGAAGCAACTGATATAGTTGAGATGTCCTAGGAAACTCATCACATCCTTTTTGCTCTTAGGTGGTGGTAACTCCCAAATAGCTTTGACTTTAGATGGATCCAGCTCGGTCTCTCGACGACTGACAATGTGTCCTAATAATTTTCCTGCGGGAAACCCGAATGCACACTTGTGGGGTTCAATTTCAAATTGTACCTCCTTAGCCTGTCAAAGAACTTTCTCAAGTCCGCTATGTGATCAGAGGCCCTCTTGGATTTGATAATGACATCGTCCACACACACCTCTATTTCTTTGTGTATTATATCATGGAAGATGGTTGTAATGGCTCTCATGTAAGTGTCCCCACCGTTCTTCAGACAGAATGGCATCATCTTGTAACATTATACACACCAAGGTGTAATAAAAGCTATCTTCTCTGCATCTTCTTCATCCATCCAGATCTGGTGATAACCTGCGAAGGAATCTATAATTGATTGGAGTTCATGCTTGGAGTAGTTATCGATTGGGATGTGTGTATTTGGCAGTGGAAAGTCATCCTTGGGACTTACTCGGTTTAAATCTTGATAGTCAACACATACTCTGACCTTCCCATCCTTTTTCGGAACTGGCACAATGTTAGCTAACCAGGTTGGATATTCAACTACCCTGAGGACTTTGGCTTTGATCTGCTTAGTAACTTTCTCCTTGATTTTTAGGCTCATGTCTGGCTTGAACTTTCTGAGTTTCTGTTTTACTGGCGGACACATGGGATTAATCGGCAACTTGTGAGCCACTATGGACGTGCTCAAACCGGTCATGTCATCATATGACCATGCAAAAATCTCATCATACTCTTTTAGAAAATGGATGTACTCTTCCTTCTCTGTTGGTGACAAGTGAATGCTGATGTGGGTCTCCTTGACAGTCTCGGCATCTCCAAAATTTACTGCTTCGATATCATCCATATTGGACTTAGGCTTATTCTCAAAATTATCAACCTCCCTGACAATCTCCTCGGGTATCTTATCTTCTTCCACTGAATCACTATCTTCATGTTGTATTGCCTCATTACATGTCAGAATCACTGGTTCATCGGGAAAAGTAATAATAACGTTGTGGAAAGGGAAAAGTGTAAAGATAGTAGTGAATAATAAAGAGCAAATGCATTTGATTAAAACTTGAAAAATTGTCCAGACAAACTACGGCTCGATGAATCGAGCATTTATTTTGAAACAAGTAAAGCTTAAAATGAAATTACATGAAATCTTAAATGCCTAGAATGGCTATAGAAGTAAATTCTGCCAAGCTACCCAGGGACTCGGTGGGCTTGGGATGGTGTGGCGGTCCAGTTCCTGAGAATAGCTCCCTTCGCCACAGTCTGAATAGTGAGGCCTTCTTCCTCCTCCTCCATAATTATGGCACCACAATCCTTGTCTTCATCCTTCAAGAACAAATTATTCAACCTAGCTAGTGCTTCTTCTTCTGCAGTCCCCCATATGGTATCAGCCTGGTGAAAAGATTGTTCCAAACGTGGCACCGGCTTCTCAAGAGGGTAATACGGTCCATGCCATAGAGGCGACCAATCATTGTACTCTTGCCATGTATACTGGAATCCGAGCCTAAAGGTGGTACCATGATTTTTCAGTTGTATTGGTTTGGTGATACCTTAGAGGTTCTTTACCAACCCTTTGGCGGGTTCATATCCAGACCATGCTAGTATGCTTTCTATTTTGTTACTCCACCACTTATCCTTTTCGATAGCATTGACCAATTCAATATAATGATAGGTTTACCCTCCTAGCCTTCTTCTATGTCTAATAGCCGGGATGGTTTGACTAGTTCAAATGGGGTTACTTCCATCTCCGTGAATGATTGCCTCTTGGAGGCTCCATTCAAACTTCACGGCTTGATGTAGTGTGGAAGACACGGCTCCAGCAGAATGGATCCATGGCCGTCCCAACAGAAGATTATATGAGGCTGGTATGTCAAGCACATGAAATTCAACATCAAACCAAATTGGCCCCATCTACAAGCAAAGGTTGATTTCCCCCGATCGTGGCCCTCTAAGACCCATCGAAAGCCTTCACATTCATGCTTCCTACCCATATCTCATGTAAACCATTGTCCAACCTTTTCAGAGTGTCCACTAGACAAATATTTAGGCTTCAACCTCCATCAACCAAGACCCTAGCAATGAACTTGTCTTCAAATTGCACCGTAATATGCAATGCTCGATTGGGATTCAGCCCCTCAGGTGGTAGATCATCCTCATGGAAGATGATCCTATGACATTCTAGTACTTGCCCAACCATATTGGCCATTTCTCCGCCAGTGATGTTATTGGGTACATAATCCTCGCCTAACACTTTCATTAAAGCGTTCTTGTGTGCCTCTAAATTCTACAATAGTGACAGGATAAATATCTGAGCATGGACTTTGTTCAGATGGTCAACAACAAAGTACTCATTTGCCTGCACTTTCCTCCACATGTCATCTGGCCCGATCTCAATGATAGGCTGCCCAGTAGTGGCCTCCTTACTTGAACCTCCCAGGTGTTCAGGTGTATAGACTCTTCCGGTTCTAGTCATCCCTTGTGCGGCATCAGATTCCTCTACCTTGGCCTTCCCTTTCTGTCGAGCCTCGGCGACATAATCCCAGGGTATTTCTTTTGAGTTGAATATGGGTGTGGTTGATATTATCACGGTAAAAGGTGTGACCACTTCTACTTCAAATGGAGCGGGGGTGGTTGCAGGCGGAGCCACTTCCACCTCGAATGGAACTGATGCAATTACCTCAACCTAGATTGGTACCTGAGTCTGAACCATAATAGGATTAAGTGTGACTACAACCTTAAAGTCATCTCCTTCACGAATAAGCCCTATCAACCCCTCAGGGTCCCATTCTTCATTTGTCTCTATCATACGTACATCGTCACCTCTGTGACCAAGGATGGGATTGTTGTGGACATTAGGTGTAGCTTCCTTTACTTGTATGACCTTATTGTCAATTAGCGTTTGGATCTTATTCTTCAATGTTCAGCATTCAGCAGTGGTATGCTCTTTTATACCGGAATGGTACGCATAAGTTTTGTTCGGATTGACCCATTGGGATGGATTTTCTAATGCCACAGCGGGAACATGAGTGATGTAACCTACGACTTTCAACCTTTTATATAGTTGGTCGATAGGCTCAGCAATGGCGATGTATTGTCTGGGTAGCTTACGGTCGAAGTTGGGTCTTGGTCTTGGATAATTTTTGTGAGCTGGTGGTGATTGGATGTGGGATGGTTTGGAGTTATAGGTGTGATGGACAGTGGCTGGTTGGGAATATCTGGGAGATGAAGGTTGATATGTAGACGGTGATGCTTGGTATGTGGGTGGAGGTGTTTGATATGTGAGTGGAGGTGTTTGATATGTGGGTGGAGGTGTTTGATATGTGGGTAGAGGTGTTTGATAGGTAAGTGGAGATTTTGGTCCTTGGGCTACCATTACCGCCCCAACATCTCTCTTCTTCGATATGCCTCCAAATTGCAGTGCCTTATTCGTGGCTCGCAAGGCCTCGAAGTTTGTCACCATCCCGCTTTTGATTCCTTCTTCGATTCTTTCTCCGAGTTTGATGATGTCTGAGAATTTGTGATTTTCGATAACCATCAACCTCTCATAATATTGTGGATCCTATGCCCCGACGAAGAATTTATTCATCTATTCTTTGTTCAAAGAGAGCCTGACCTTGGCCGCTTCCGACCTCCAACGAGTAGCATATTCTCGGAAAGTCTCAGTATGTTTCTTCTTAAGATTCTGAATGTTGAAGACATCCGGTGCATTCTTTGTGTTGAATCTGAACCGGTCCATAAAATCTGACGCCATGCTTACCCAATTGGACCATTTCTTGGGATTTTGGCTGATATACCAAGACAAAGCATCCCCATTAAGGCTCCTTATAAAGAGTTTCATCTAGATCTTTTCATCATTCCTGACCCCGATAAGCATGTCACAATAAGTCCCTAGATGAACCCTGGGATCACCCGTACCATCGAACATTTCAAACTTGGGAGGTTTGTACCCCTCTAGAAGTTCGACATTCGGCTGTATGCACAGATCTTCATAGTTCAAATCTTCGATTCCTCTATTTCCCTCAACACCTTGAACTCGGCTTGTTAACTTCTCGAGTTCTTCAACCATGTTTTTAATGAGCAAGTCCTTCTCAGACGATTCAGGTGTTCAGGAGATTGGTTGGATAGAATGAGGTATAGTTTCAACATATATAGGGTTTCTTTGATGGGTGCCAGGATCTTGAGTGTAGTGATGGTCATTGGTGGAGTTTTGGGGATCGTAAATAGGTTGTGGTGTGTTTTGGGTAGTGTGGTAAGTGGTGGTTGGTGGGTACTGAATTGGTTGATGATGATGTTGTGGTGGAGTTGGTATTGGCAATGGATTTATATTTTGGGGTGGAGTTGCATATTGATTTGGTGCGGTAAGATTTTGTGGTTGTTGGTTTTGTGTGTTTTGAGGGCGTGTTGGCTTCTTTGTGTTTTGTTGGTGAATATCGGGGACATTGAGGGTGAGTGACAAGTTTTTCAAGTTGTGAACCTGCTCAAGTTCTCCTTGCAATTCCAGTATCTTTTGTTCCAGTCTTAATACTAGATCATTTGGGGCCGGAGTACTACGACCATCTGAAGTCTCTGTGTTCTCAACATTTTCCTTTTGGATTCCACTTAAGTCGTCCATCTTTGCTTTTCCTCTGCCTTTTTTGTTGCTTGGAGGAGGAGGAGGTGGAGGGCCTCTAGATCTGGTGTAATACACTGATGAGGCCAGTATGAGTGAACCAACCTAAGGGAATGGGAATAACAATAAAAAATAAGCAAAAACAAAAAGGTAACAAGTCAGTGAGGATCATGAAACGTTTGTAGTACTTAAACACATAATGCAGAAATGAAATTCGCGTCTTAATTTGGGAACCTCGTTGTGCCCGAGGTAGGCTTAGCGACAAATAGATTTGGAGAACTTTAAATGCCAATAAATGCATCATTTCATAATATAAAAATAGACAAATCCCAAAACGACATTAAGATAATAATAAAATAAGTCACTACTGGCACTTGACCTTATTACATTTTTAGGAAAAGCAAATAAATCTAGCCTATTTGGTCCCAAAAGGACCTTCCCCAGATTTGATCTTCCGGACACCATCATATAGACCCCCCAACTCGCGCAGCCTCAGCAGAAAATAGGCTCTGGCCAAATGTCCTCCTTCAGTTCCTTTAGCGTTCTGGCAATTTTTAATCCTCTTTATGACTTTACCTTCCAACTCCACTATTCCTCGCTTCAGATATTCCACTTTCCTGTTGGATATGACTGCCATCTCTTTCCACTCCTCGATCAACCTCACATTCCTCTCATGTATTTCCCGGTGCTCATTCTCAGAGTTGTGGAACCTCTAGCGCAACCTATTGTACTTGACTTGAGCTTCAGCTTCCTCATCTATGATTCTGTTCCGTCGACCGGCCCCTGATGTCACCATTCCTTTCAGATTGTCCTCCAACCATGTCGGGTAGAGAGGCTCGCACCCTGCATGATACCTGTCTGGCTCAACAGTGTTATTCTTCATAATGATATTGTAGTTCATCGCCATCATGAAAGTTTGCCCTGAAATGACTCATCTTGAAAACACTCGATACAACCTGTTTTCTGCCTACTTGCCTCCTAACTCACATAGGGACATATGGGTATATCCCACTCAACCCGATCAGCACCATGTGCGGAGCATCCCTGGACCTGATAAGAAATTCGTTTGTTGGGAACCATTCAAACATCCACTGCACCTGTTCCTCGGTCAGATTGTCGAAGAACTCTACCCATTCTTTGGCGCTTTCGGGCTGAGCAAATTTGTCTGGAATGTAAGTCATATACTTAGGGTGATGGAAGGCAATATGGTTGTTACAAGCCCTTTGCGGAAATTGTTGGCTATAGCGACCCTTTTGGAAATGCTCCAACAACCATAACTGCAGCAACAAATTACAACCCTCGAAATGCTTGACCCCTCTTTGACAACGCTCTAGAGCCTTGTAGATGTCGGCTATGATCACGGGGACTATGGTATATGTCTGTCCATTAATCCCCTCCATCAGAGTCTTGGCGCGCATGGCCAACCTAGTGTGGATTCTTCCCTTTTTCATTAGGAACACTATCAGGCCTAGGAACCACACAACGAATACAAACACTATACGGTGGATATGACCCAGAGAAGTAAGAGAGATCTCATCATGGTAAGGACGAAAAAACTTGCTATGGCCATACCTCTCGTACATGTATTCAAAAGGTATGTAAGATTCTTTTAAGCACACTAGGTCGACATTCTTCTGCAGCCCCATCATCTTCAAAAATCACCTGCCCGTACGGTCTTCTGGTACCAATAGCCCGGGACTAGCCCAAGTCAATCCCGCAAGCCCTCCAATTTCCTCTAGAAGCGGTGTCATTTCTATGTCACCGAAACAAAATATAGCCCTTCAGTATCATAGAATAAAGTGGTAGCTTCAATCAATTTGTTGTTTGGCTCAATATCTAGCAAGGAAGGCAGGTTACCCAGGTA